>NC_056746.1:1003507311-1003554811 GCF_019279795.1 Protopterus annectens | reverse complement strand
TCAGCTCACCATGGAACATCTTACAGTTCTTCATTTTTTTCCAGCAACAAAAAGAAAATAAAAATTCCAAACTGCCTTTGCCCTTTCAGTGGGCTAAAAATATGCCTCCACAGCAAGATGGCTGATTCTGCTGTGTGTATTTTTGGTTTCTCAGACCATTCATTTTTTACTTTGACTACCTCTGGTGTAGTCCCTTCAACCACCATGTACTGGTAATTAGGCACATCCTCTGCTGCTGTTGGAGTATCCTTGGTAGGCAAGGGAAGCCAGTCTTGTCTGTGTCAGTGGAAAGAGCAGGGAATGCCTCCCTGCCTGGGCATACTGTGTTGCCTGTCCTCAGAAATGATTTGCTTGACAGGATTCAGTCTGCTTCTACAGAAATTCCTGTCAAAAAGAAGCAGAAAGTTAAGTATTTTATCTTCCCTTGTCTCACCTTGAACAGGAGAGATTTACTGGGCTTAGCTTAGTGTTTAGTTCATGCTCTTGACCATTTCTGGTGTAATTGGTAAGAGAAAAAATAATTTTTCATTTTTTGAAGATTCATAGTATAGGTTCATATGTTGGTACTAGGCTATCGGCCCTAAGGCCTATGCAAGCCTAGCCATAACAATTCCCAGGAAAATTGAAGAGGGAAATGATTTTGAGGGGATAACTTCTGCTTTCTCTGCTTAGGTGACTAATTTTGAGGTAGAGCATTTCTTCAAATAGTCCATCAGAAGAATTTTCTTTTTCAGAAATCATTTGCAAACTTAGTCTGTTGTTTCAGTGGGAATTTAATTGTATTCCACAGTCCTTGAAAAATATTATGATTTTCAGCTGGAATTTCCTGAACCCAGCCCTGTTCCTCCTGTTCTTCCACCGTTGGAGGGAGTGTTTATTACAGCCTGTAACTTGCCTGACGGCTAGCCTGCTGCCAATAAAAAGTAGATAGTTGGCATAAGGTTCCTCAATCATACAATATTTTATTTTGCAATCTTGGATGTGAACCTATAGTGATTTCTTTAGTGAATCCTTGCTGCTAAACAACTGGCAAATGTTAATCTGTACTCCGCTAATCATATCTTACAATAAAGGACTGAATTACAAGAGCACGGAGTCTGAGAGCTTTTTTTTTTTAGTTAAACCAATCTGTTTTAATAACTATCTTAAGCTTTTATGCAAGATACCACCAGAAGGGCACTCTAAACTTGACCCTTTTACACCACTTCACTTAAAAGGATCGACAGACTCCCATCAAATGGGACCCAGAACAACATGGTAACATCAGCACAAAAGTAAAAGACCACGGCAACACATCTAACTAAACTAAAGACTCACCACCCAGCAGTCAAGTATTTCTCACAATAAAGGCTGGGCACACTCAGGGCTAACAAGGATAGGAAAGCCATTGATAGATTTGGGAAAAATTGTATACTTCCGTCACACTTATTTTTAGAATTCTTAGTTGTTCAGCTCATATGTTAGTTTATACTTGCATCATTTCAGAGTATGAGGAAGATTATAGCCACCTTTCCTCTTCTATGATTAACCGTATTGCCTTTTTGTCTCTGGTGCCTAAACTCTCTTGAAATGGGCTTATGATTCAGCTGATATTTCTTCCAGAGTTGCTACTACCATACTTGATGAGAGAAGATTTGCTTAGTTGCCTATGTAAATTTTACCTGAGGATGTTAAAGATGAAATTCTGAAATCCTTTAGATACAGTAGTTTGTTTTTGGACCATCAACTGCTGAGGTCCTAAAAAAGTGTGATGGGAGAGGTAAGTTGATTTGGGTTTACACAGATTTTTCGGACTTCCTTCTAGAAGCTTTTGGGATTTTTGCTTGGAAGTGTTTACATAGGTATTTGCATAATCAATGGAAAGCTAATGTTAGAATCAGGCAGTCACCAGCTAAATAATATCAAGCAATAATATTGTATTAAGCATTTTCGTATGATTATTGGGGCTTCGTCAGAATAATATAATAAAGATTATTATAGTATCCTGATGAAGTCCTAATAATAGGACAAAAGCGCTTAATAAAATACTATTGCTTGATGATAATTAGCTGGTGACTGCTGTTTTTAACTATCTTTTTGTTGGTTATACAAATACCTATGCAAACACTTCCAAGAAAAATTCCCAAAAGCTTCTAGACTTTGTTGCATATTTGGGAGCCATACATATGTCCTCCTATTGCTTCCTTGTGAATTGCTTATCCAGTCTCTTTTCCCAATCTTTTTTAACCTCCTCTGATAGTCCTATGGTTATTATGCAGTATTTTGTGTGTCCTGCTAATTATCCTTTTTTAACAGCAGCTTCTGTTCTAGATTTTGCTAAAAACTATACTAGTGCAGATCTTTCACATAGGATTCTCTTAAAACGTTCTCTTTGCCCATACTCTGATATTAAGGGTCTATATCATATAACTGACATTTCAAAATGTTGAAGCACCTTTACTTGACACAAAACTGTCAAACTCTGACTTTGTCGAACAGCCAAAACACAGATTTCTTTCCAAGGAAAAAAAATTGGTTGGCCGTTCAGACACACCTGCCCTTTCCCCGACTGTAGTGCGGTCTCGAAGTTAGAATATTTAGTTGGGGTGGTGTGGGGGGGGGGCAAAGCCCCCCACTTAAATACGTTAGTTTTTATGTCACGTTGTCTGTTGGCCTTCCGATTTCTTTCCCTTGGAAAGAAATCTGTGTTTTGGCCAATCAACAAAGTCAGCAGTTGACATTTTCGTGTTGAGTAAAGGTGCTTCGACATTTTGAAATGTCGATTATATGATATAGATCCGATATTAATTCCTGACGGGGAAGGAAGTATCTAGCCTGCAGTTGAGATGCCTTCATGGACTCCTCCCACTATATTACCTTTCCCTGTCTAGTTATTTGCTCTCAGTACCTTGATTCTTTAGCTAGGTTTCCTCAGTAACTTCCAGCCACCTCTTGCCTATTCTCTGTACACCTAATTGCAGTCATCTGTATTGGCAGAATCTCCTGTCTCCATTTTGTTGTTCGCTTAGTTTTTAGAATACTTTCTGCTACTTTTTGAATATAATATTCTGTATGGCTGTTATTCTCATTAAAGATCTGCATCCAAAATCTCACACTCTCCTTATTTCTTGAATTTACCTCCTGCTTCATCATCACTTTCACTTGAATTATAGCTTTCTGCTTGTGTTGTGTGTGAGTCTTAGCTGTGTAGTTCTAAAATATCCCTTCAAATCCGGTAATCCTAAACCACCTTGCTCTGCTGGAAGGATCAGCTTAACCCACTTGACCTTTGCCTTCTTCCCCTCCCAGATAAAATCCTTCAACTCTATTAATTGCTGTCCACAGCCTCTCCTCTCGTTGATAAAAAAAAAATGTCTGACCCGTATATAAAACTAAAGGGACTTAACATATTTTCACTGCTTGTATCTTGCAATCTGTGTTCATAAACAAGAACAGATTTCAAATGTTTTTTGTGTCTGGTTTACACTTTCAGTTCTCTGCATTTTTGTGTGGATTATCCACTACTCCAAGGATATTTACAAAGTGTCTAGATCCAGTCATAGCATATTGTCGACTGCAAGGTGTTCACATTTCTCCTTATTCAGACAAAGTAGCTATCTTTGCAGAGCATTTTTCAAACTGGTTACAAGAGAAAATCCAAATTTTCCTCACAGGATTGATTTTTCCTGAGGAGTCTCCTTGGTGTCCCAGTTCAAACAGCTTTTCTTCCATAGAAAAAGTAGATCCATATCTAGATCTTTTCCTTTTTCCACTTAGTCCAAAGCTTCAGCAGGGTAATTTCTCAAATACTAGGATTCATGGATTCCAGGATTCCTCTAGCCTAACCCCATGTGAGAATGATTCAGTAATACTGAAAATCTGTATTGTCCCAACTCTGACATCCCAGATTCCTTTTTTGGGTTTTTAAAAAAGGGGCCTGCTTTGGAGATCAGTTTTTATCCGCAGACCTTGCTTGATAGAGAAGTGTCTAAAAAATGCTGGGCATTTATTTATTTTCTCGACACTCTCAGTAATGTATGGTCCCCTGGACCATTAAAGGTGATTGCAGACAGCAACACAGTGATGCAGTACATAAAGAAATGGGGTTGGGGGTGATGGGGTGCATCATATAATTCCTGTCTTGTGTGAGTAGTTTTTGAGGAAGCTTGTATAAGTTGCCATTTGGCCATTTTGGAAACAGCCACTGTTTGGGGAAGAAGGGAGTCACCACTAAGATCTTTGGAGAGTCCTTCTGAATCTTAAATTTTCAGTGCAGTCTCTCTACAGGTATCTTCCTTTCCATCAGAACAAAATTTTGCAGTCAAGCCCGAAAAGACCAACATAGACCAGAATAAATGGAAATTGAATCAGAAGATCTTCCGGGATTTGATCTAGCTGTGAAAAACACTTCCAATAGATCGATCCATCTCCATTCACAGCATACAACTGACAAAATTCTGTTCAAGGATTCCTTGCGAGCAA
Source organism: Protopterus annectens (assembly GCF_019279795.1). Classification (NCBI taxonomy): domain Eukaryota; kingdom Metazoa; phylum Chordata; order Ceratodontiformes; family Protopteridae; genus Protopterus; species Protopterus annectens. Next base: position 1,003,550,350 of record NC_056746.1, on the reverse strand, counting down.
CACTGGAAAATAGATGCATTTTCATTTCCTTGGACAGGAATATTCCTGTATGTTTTTCCACCCTTTCCACTGATGTCCAGGGTCATTCAGAAGGTTCAGAAGGACTCTCCAAAGATCTTTGTTGTAACTCCCTTCTAGCGAAGGCAACACAAAATAGGAATTTTGATGCACTCCGCAACTTTAACTAACTGTATGGCTGATAGTTTTGATACCTTTTACTTATATTCTGAGGCAGTGTAGCAGGTGTAGCAGGTACTAATGGAGGCAAAGAAATCTGCTTCTAGGAAATCATGTATTATTAAACTGAAAAATGTTTCAAGTTGGTGCAAAGACAAGAATCAGGACCCTTTTAAGGCAAGTATTTTCTGATTCTGTAACATTTGTGTGAGTTATCTTCTGGCCTTTTTTCTCCAAGGTTCATTTGTTGGTCATTTCAGCTTGTCTACCCATGTATCCTCCCTTTTCAGTCCATCCTATGTTAAAATATTTTTGAAAGTGGTGCTGCTTACTAGACCACCTAGAAAACAGGTGGCTGCTTCTGGGGATGTTGATTTCATTTTGGAACAGTTAACTCTTGCTCAGTTTGAAACAGTCAGTCAGGCTTGTATGAAGTTCATAACATGGAAAACATTCTTGCAGATTGTTCAGACTTCTGAAAGAAGACTGAATTGCAAGGTTTCATGATAGGTCAACCTTATTTCATTTTCCACAGAGAGAGGCTGTTCTTGAGAGCTAGTCCTTTGCTTATGCCTAAAGTGGTATTCTAGTTTAATTGGAGCCAAGCTGCCCATTTCTCTGTCTTCTTTCCAGAGCCTAAAAATGAGGGCGATAGCATTCTTCATACTCTGGATGTCCCTAGACAACTTGGATATTCTCTTGACAGAACTAAAACAATCAAAAACTCTGATAATTTATTCAATAAAAAAAGATAACCTGTGTTGAAGCAGACTATATTTAAATAATTGTCACAAGCTATTTCTTTTTGTTATACCTACCACAACAAGGCAATTCTATGCATAGTCGAGGCACACTGTACGAGGTCCTTGACTTCATCACTGACTTTTTGGAGAGGGATGGATTCTAGAAGTAGTCCTCTGTGCATACCTTTACAAAGCATTACAGATTAGAGCACTTCCACGTTTAGAATAGGCTTTGATAGGATCATTCTCCAGGGGTTCCTAGATCCTCATCCTTTGTCCTCCCAGTCGGTGTAAGCTATGATAGTTTATCCATATAGTCAAGCCTGTAGTGTAGTTGTGTAAGTCAGTTTATGGTCACAGTGGATGTTAATATGATCACTGCTGCAGTAGCCACTCCCCCTCTATCCCCCATGTTTTATAGCTAGAGTGAGGGCTTTGCTTTTTATTTCCTTAGCATTGTCCCTTTTCAGGTCTGTAGCCTGTCTGTCTCAGTTGACATGAAAACCCTGAAGGGCTTGGCAGTCAAACCATTCATTTTATGCAGCTGTTATCAAGCTGATAACAGTTTGGACATGTGGAAGGTGCCCTTGAGCTCTAGAAGCTGGCTAGCTGTTATAGCCTGTGCAGGATATCACCCTTAATAGCTAAGGTTACTACAGCGGTGATCATTTAAACATCTACTGTTATGATACAATTTGATATTCTCTTCCATCTGTTCCTCTATGGATAAGGTCTTTGGATCTGAATCAGATCTGATTTCAGCTTCTGTCAAGATTTGGCTCCAGTACTTGGGCTCCTCCCCTTGCTCATAACCCCCCTGTAATGAGCAGGTTACCTCAGATCGTGTTTGCCGTTGAATGCTACAGATGTGGCCCTTTGTGCTCATGTTAATTCCTAGGAGACAAGTAAAATGTTATTTTCTATTATTACATCTCCCTCTTTTTCCCTGTAAGCATCAGGAGTTCCTTTCCTCCCTTTTTATTCCTCCTTAGTTTAATAATAAAATCCTCCTGCATTCCTTTTTTACTGTTAACTTTATTGAAGCTCTCTTTTCTTAGACACCTTTTTAGCACGTTTCCCTTCCTCTTAACAGCCGTTTCTTCTTGGATGGGTTTTGGATGTAGTTGCTTTTGCTGCTTAGTTGTTAAAATGTCTGAAAAACTTTTGAGTTTTAAAAAGTGTGCGGCCCGTGGCCACAAGTTACCAAATTCTGACACTCATCAGAAGTGCATCTATTGTTTAGTAGCTGCACATCCGGGAAGCTCAGTTTAGCATTTGTGAGGCTTTTGACCACTGCACTATAGTCGAGTGCTGCAACAAACTGATTTTAAAGGAATTCCCCCAGCTTCTGCAAGAGAAGGCAACAATCTTTGCTATTTTGGGCCCTCTGATTCATTTGCACTTAAGAATCCAGATGATCATAGTAGTAGTAGTGAGAAACCTAAAGAGAAAGAAAAAGATAGACCTAGAGTTGCAAAAATAGTGGTCAATGGAGCTCTCTCCTTCATCGATCCAACTCAGAAGGTTACTAGATCCTCAACTGGTTTTGGTCTCAGAACCAATCATCATTGGATCCAGTACTCTACCTTTCCTGGAGCCATGATTCTTCCTGGGGCAGAAATCCCTGAGGTTAAGATCTCTAATTCTTTAGGAGAAATCCTTTCACTGGATCTCCAGGCCTTCTTCCTCTGCTCAGTCAGGTCTTCCAGGAGTCTGAGGCTGACGTGGATAGAATGGTGACATTTCTTGGGACCCAAATCCTGTTGAGCTGACCTCCTGACTCCTGCCCCTGTTTGATCTGGAGCATTGGTTTCTTCACCCTACAAAAGTTCTAGCACTTTCCCTGATCCATCCTGTGGCACAGACCCAGTTGGATCTGAGCTCCCTCCAGGCTGTGTCTTCATGAGATGTAATGATGTGGTTGTCTTAGACTCCAGCAGTTTCTCTGATTTGGTTGGCTGTAGCTGTTTCAGAGCCTTCTGAATCTCAGAGCCATGTAGGTGACGTTGGGCCCAGGAGGGGAATTGGTTTGGGACTGAGACCTTCAGATCTGTTTCTATCCCCAGCTTAGCTATGGTGTCAGCTTTGGCTCCAAGTGAGTGGTTTCTCAGGACGAGCCTTTCCTATGGGCTTCAGCTCCTTCAGTGAAGCTCCTTGGATTCATCTTGGGCTTGACCTTTGAGGTTTTTGAAAGAGTGCTCTCTCAATCCAGAGTGCAGACTTCCCTTTTGAGCTCTGATCCTTCCCTCCCCTGTAAGATTTCTCCGGATCCTGAGCCTGCTCATCTTTCCTTTGGGACAGCCAAAAGCCTTGAGCCTGTTCTTGTTGAGGACCCCCCCTTTCCTCTGAGTTCACATCTGACTGAGTTGTTATGCTGGAAGCCCAAGTATAAAAGGAGATGTGCTGATTACTGTCAGGAATCACTTACAGAAGATACCGACTTTGATGAAAGGGAAGGCTCCCCTAGATTCCATTTTGATGTCACATTTGGAGAGATTTTAGAACTGCTGCAACAGAAAGAGGTGTGTTCAACTGTAGCACCTTCCCAAGGGGAGTCGGTATTCTTTGAGGATTTTAGGGCTGACCCACCCACTTCTCGGGTGGTTCATCCCGCAGAAGAGATGGTATACCTAATCTTCAATCAGGCATCGAAGGAACGGGAGAAGTCAAGCCTATTCCTCATAAGCCTATGAAATTCCTTGTGCCACCCAAGGACCATCCACTGGAGCAAGGGCCCTGTCTTGGATTTGTTGTGGTGGTAGCAGCCACCAAAAAGGAACTGGGAAAAGAGAGTTCCAATGTCCATACACCAAACAGGGAGTCTCATGTGTTGGACAGATTTTGGAAGTCAGTCTACACTTCAGTGACCTTTATTGTTAGGTGCTGAACTATCTGACACACGTCATTCGTTTTCAGAGAGATTAGACCAAGGAGCTTTCCGGATGTCTCTGAGTTCCTATCTGCTCAGCAGAAGAAATCCTTTGACTTGCAGTTGACTACCCTTTAGTCTTTATCTAGTGCCTCAATGCGTCTGTTTTCAAAAGCCGAGAAAGACACTTTTAGTACAGTTGGCACTGGCATCGTCATTAGGAGACATGCCTGAATGTAGCTTTGTGATTTTGGAGAACATTTCAAAACTTTCTTTATTGCCAGTTATGATGGATCGACACTCTTCAGACTGAAAGTCAAAGAAACACTTTTCAGAAATGAAGAAGATTGTAAGACATTGTCTGCCACTGGAATCATGTTTTCGTACCCCAAGAGGACGCCCTCCAGGAATCAAAAGGGTGGGAAGAAGCTCTGGTTCAGCAAGTCACAAGAGTTCTCTCCTGAAACTTCTGGAGACAGAGACACACGCACACACACACACGCACACACACACACGCACACGCACGCACGCACACACACGCACGCACACGCACGCACGCACACGCACGCACACACACGCACACACACACACACACACACACACCCACCTATGGTGGAAATTGCCCTTGGGGCAGAGGTGGTCTGAAGACCAGGGTTTTTGGATTTCCTTCTTTGAGAGCCCCTACCAGTGCTCTGAAATGTTTGCCTGACTCCCGCTTTCTGGAAGCAGTCGGGGGTTCTTATTCCTGCACCCATCAACATGGACGTTCATCACCCAAGATGTATGGATGCAGGGGATATTAACAAGAGGCTATCTCATTCCGTTTCTTTTGCCAGTACCATAAAAAACTTCCTGATGTTCTGCTCTCGCAAAGGGAAGCAATCACTTCAGAGGTAAAGAAGCTTCTAAAGAATTGCGTAATCCAAGTTGTCCAGCTAGACAAGATCAGGCAGGCTTTGGAATTTACTTAAGATTCTTCTTAGTTCCAAAGAAAGTGGATATAAGGCCAATCTTGGATCTCCACCATCTAAATAAGTTTGTAAGGCAAGCTATTCCCAGTGGTCATAGTACAGTCTGTTCTTTCTTTGCTAAGGGAAGATGAGTGGATGTGCTCAACTGACCTCCAGGATGCATTCCATCACAGAATGATGGACAGACAATCCATTAAGTTTCTTCACTGCAAGCTGGCAGCCAGTCATTTCTAATTCTGTGACCTGTCCTTTGGTGTCACCACAGACCTTCTGGTGTTCACCAGTGTATGGTAGTGGTTGCAGTTCACCTCCATCTGCAAAAGTTCTAGCTGTTCCCTTATCCAGATGACTGGATCATTACTACCCCATCCAGGAATCCAAGGACTCCTTGCTCCTTCTTTACTTGAATCTGGGGATCACTGAATACAGCAAAGTCCAAGCTTCAGCCTGTTCAGTCCTTGGAATAAACTCTCGTGGATATGAAACTTCATATTGCTAAATTTCTCAAACCAGGAATGTTCTTCATCTCACATTGCTGCAGTCATAACCTGTGGGTAGTCCGCTGTCCTCGGTCGGCCCGAATAACAAAGTGTTAGGCTGGCGTCGGTCATGGTCGCTCAGATCTGACGTCAGTACGCCGTGGTACTAAAGCGCATGACCGACGCCATATCCTCAGTCTTTCTTGCCGCATGGTCCGAAGCAGAAGCAGCATTTGCAAGTGCCGTTCGGCGTCCTGAAATTTTCGTATTCTGAGTTTCAGACCGAAGACCAAGTTGGGCTAAGTACCCCGTTGGGAAATATTTTTGTCTTTTCTTGCCTCAGTTAAATCCGGATGTCAAGATAAGTGAATAATTGTATTTCTTGTGGGAAACAGATACCTCATAGGGATTACCACTCTCTCTGTATTCCTTGCTTGGGGCCTGAGCACGACGTAGTCGGGTGTCGCTTTGTGCTAGATTTAATAAGCGCACCTTAAACGCAGGTTAGATTGTGCTAGGCTTGTCTTGTAAGCGGTGTAACTACAATATGCCTTGGATCCTCCGCCGCTACCGCTAAGAAGCGTAAGGAAAAATAGTTAAAGTCCAAGCAGGATGAGTCGTCCGTTACGGACGCCGGTTCTTTAGAAACTACGGTGGAATCTGTGGATCCAGCCGAGGTTTCAGCTGAGTCTCAGGGGGAGCCTTTAATTTTGCAGGATGTGGCCTCTCAGGAGTCGGGTCAGGCTGAGGGGGCCTCTCAGGTCTCTGTAGTCCCTTCTTTGCATAAGGTGGTTAGGCCTTCTACTTCTGTCTCTAAGGTACCTTCCAAGGTCAGGCCTGGTTTGTCTTCCTCTGGCATCAGCCCTAGTCCTGCAGGTTCTGTACCTAAAAAGCATATGCTGAAAATGGCAGAGGATTTGATTACCTTAATCAGGGGTTCTATGCCCCCTCCAGATAAGAGGCCTAGGGTGGAGCCAGAGGTGGAAGGATTGGAGCATTCCTCAGATTACTCGGAGTCTTCGGCTGAAGACATTCAGGATTTTCCTCCTTATTCTGATTCAGATGCAGAGGATTCTAGTCCTTCTGCTTCCCCTCCAGAGGATTTTTCTTTTTCTGAAACCCTGCATTCCATGAGGGAGCATTTTAAGTGGGAAGGTCAGGATTTCTCAGATTCTTGAAAGAGACTTAGGGAATTTTTGTTTTTACCACAGCATAGACCCTTGGCTATACTTCCTGTTTTGGATGTTGTTCAGGATGTTTTCTCTGAAGCTTCCCTTAATCCTGATTCTTTGCCTCCTGCCCCGGTCAAGACAGACCGGTATTAGAGTGCCAGAGGCTCATAAATATTTGTATAAGAGCCCAAGAGCTGACCCGGAGACTATTAGCCAGGGACCTAAGGGTGTCAGGGCTTCTGTTGTAAAGAATCCAGTTCCTATGGATAAAGATTCTAGAGCTTTGGATAGGTGGGGTAAAAAAGTGTATACCTCTTCCACTCTAGCAATGAGGGCTTTGAATTGCCAGTTTCATATGCTGAAGTACCAGAATTTTCTCCTAAGTCAGTTAAAATCTAAGGTAGATGCTTTGGCAGAGGGCATAGAGTGTAAGGAATTGCAGGATTTAGTTCATGCCTCTGATCAGGTGGGTAAGCATTCTTTGCAGTGTGGTTTTGATGCTCTTCAGGCTTCTTCCAGGGTGGCTGCCACTGGATCAGTTATTCGTAGGCATGCCTGGCTTAAGGATCAGAACTTGTCAGAGCATGTTAAAGCTCGAATTTTGGATGCTCCTTCAATCTGAAGTTCTGTTTGGTTCTCCTGTGGAGTCAGTTTTGAAGAAAATGGAAGACAAAGCTAAGTCTATGCAGACAGTTAAGGATTTTTTACAGGTGCAGCCCCCTAAGTTTAGCAGAAATTGGCCTACTAAGGGATGGGCTTATCCTTCTTCTGATTTACAGTCTAGGGGCAGATCTAGACGTGGTAGGGGCAGAGCTCATGCTCAGGGTTCTTTCAGGCCTAGGATGTGGAGTTCCCCTGCACAATCTTCAGGTGAGGGCAGGGGTCAGCCTTTTCATAAACAGACCCAATGACCTGTATCTCCAGCTGCCAGATCCCTCCTGTCTGGCAGCTCCTCTGGAAGGAAAGTTGGCACTTTTCAGGCAAAATTGGCTTTTAGTCACCCAGGACAAATGGGTGTTGGACATTATAGACCGAGGCTACAAGTTTTATTTTCACACCTTGCCTCCTTTCAAAGGCATTCCGGACGTTCCTCCTCAGCAAAAGTTGGAGGCTCACAAACAGATTTCTTTACTTTTAAAAATGGGGGCTATCCAGGGGGTCCCTCCATCAGAAGTGGGCCTAGGATTTTATTCTCGCCTGTTTTTGGTACCAAAGAAAGGAAACACTTGGAGGCCAATTCTGGACTTGTCTATTCTCAACACATACCTGGACATTCCCAAATTCAAGATGTTAACTTTGCAACAGCTTCTGCCTCTGCTAGGCAAAGATCACTGGATGGCAACTCTGGATCTCAAAGAGGCTTATCTTCACATTCCTATCAGGCCCAGCTGCAGGAGATTCCTGCGTTTTCGGGCTGGCACTTTTCATTATCAGTTCTCTGCATTGCCCTTTGACTTATCTACTGCGCCCAGGGTGTTCACAAAAGTCCTAGCTCCGGTGATAGCCTTCTTAAGACTAAGGAGAATACAAATTTATCCTTATTTGGACGATTGCCTGATTCTTGCTCAAGACAAAGTCAAGTTACTTCACCATCTTCAGTATGTTATGACAGTGTTAAGGTGCCTAGGGTATTCTGTGAACGAAACAAAGTCCAGTCTAGTACCCTCTCAGGACATGTGCTTTCTGGGTGTGAGACTGAACACAGCCTCTCAGATGGCGTTTTTGACCCCGGACAAACAAAGAAATCTTGCCCTTTACTTCCAGCAATTATCTCTACGGTCCAGGCTGACTGCAAGGACAGTCCTTCAAGCCTTGGGGTTCATGGCATCTTGTATTCTGGTGCTTCCCAATGCCAAACTGCATATGAGGAAGCTACAATGGTATCTCAAAAGCGTATGGACTCAACACTGCCACGATTTGGACACTGTCATTCAGATAATACCTTGCATCCAAAGGGAATTCTTGTGGTGGGCTCAGGAATGTCACCTAAACAAGGGACTCTCTGTGACCCGACCAGAGGCGAGTCAGATCTTAATGACAGATGCCTCAGACATGGCTTGGGGAGCACACTTCAATGGGAAATGGGTTCAAGACACGTGGCCTCCCAGACTACAGCATTTGCATATCAACATGAAGGAGATGTTAGCAGTCCAATTTGCCCTGATGGCCTTCAAGGATCTACTTCAACCAGGACAGGTGTTGATTCAAACAGACAACACAACAGTCATGTGGTACATCAACAAGCAAGGGGGAACCCATTCGTACCCTCTTTGCAGACAAGCTATGATTTTGTGGGAGACTGCTCTCAGTTTGCACCTCACTCTTCAGGCAAGGTTTCTGCCGGAGCACAGAACTCCTTAGCAGATGTTTTGAGCAGACAGATGGTGGATCCCCACGAGTGGAAATTGGATCCTCATGTATTTCAACAGTTGACGGTGGCTTGGGGAACTCCAGACATAGATCTGTTCGCTTCTCCACTAAATTTCCAACTGCCAAAGTTTTGCACAAAGCTGTTTCACCCAAAAGCTTGGAAAGTGGATGCTCTATCATTCAGTTGGAACAACCTTCACGTCTATGCCTTTCCTCCTCTGCCTCTTCTTCCCAAGGTGCTCTTGAAGGTCAGACAGGACAAGCCTTGCATGATTCTAATAGCTCCAGATTTGCCACGTCAGCACTGGTACCCTCTGCTGAGGAGTTTAGTACGGGAGCCTCCTTGGCCTTTGCCATCAGTTCCACACCTTTTGTCCCAGGCAAGCAATCATTTCCGCAATGTCAGGATACAGTCCCTGCATCTGACAGCTTGGCATATTCTGTTTTAGACCCTGGGGGATCGCAGCTTCCTCAAGTTTTGAATGTCATTTTGGAGGCCAGACGGCCTAGTACCAGGAAAGTTTATGCTGATAAATGGAGGAGATTTTTTCTTTGGAGCAAAACAAAGAGCTTTGATGTCTCTGTGCCTAATTTGAGTGTTTCACTTGAGTATCTTACAGAATTATTAGACAAGGGTTTGTCTTTCTCCTCTGTAAAAGTTCATGCTGCAGCCATTTCTGCTCACTATGACTGTGACCCTCCTTTATTCTCTCACCCTTTGTTTAAGCAATTTCTTAGAGGGCAAAAAACATAAGACCCCCACGTAGAGCTCCTACTCCTTCCTGGGATCTCAATTTTGTGTTGGAAAAGCTCACTTTACCTCCTTTTGAACCTGCAGCTACTACGGAGTTGAAGTTTTTGTCTTGGAAGACTGCTTTTTTGTTGGCCATTACGTCTGCTAGAAGGGTATCTGAATTACAGGCTCTAATGGCAGTTGAACCCTTCTTGATATTTCATAAGGATAGGGTCTCCCTGCATACTAACCCTACTTTTATGCCTAAGGTTGTTTCTAATGTGGCATTAAACCAATCTATTCATTTGCCTACATTTTATGCTGATCCCCAAAATAAAGGGGAAAAAATGTTGCACTCTTTGGATATTCACAGGCAGTTGCTTTATTATTTGAGCAGAACCAAAGGGTTCAGGCAGTCTCAACAGTTGTTTATTTCTTTTGCTTTGGGTTCTCAGGGGAAACCTGTTTCAAAACAAACTATTTCTAAGTGGATTGGCCATTGTATTGCTTTTGTTATTCTCATCATGGTAAGGAGGTTCCGGCTGGAATCAGACCTCATTCCACTAGGGCGACTGCCACTTCTACTGCTTTTTAAGGGAGTAGCTACTAAAGATATTTTGGAGGCAGCTACTTGGAGTTCAGTGCACACTTTTTCTAAACATTACCATCTCCCTCTTTATTCCAAATCTAGGGCTGGGTTTGCCACTGCAGTTTTACAGGGCATGTTAGCAGCTCCCAATGCTTTATGATTTTGCCAACCTCCCTTTACCTTTGCTTTGGGATTCTACCCACAGGTTATGACTGCAGCAATGTGAGATGAAGAACATAGTACAGTTTTGTACCTACCATAAATGTAGATGTTCGAAGATCCACATTGCTGCAGTCCAATTTACCCTCCCTCCTTCCCCTCTGTAGTTTGGGGTGGTTGTGTGGTTTGTGTTGTAGATATTGTTTCTACATGGGTGGTTGGGTGTTTTTCCATTTTTGGCTATGGCCTTTCTTTTTAAGGCCTTCTGACATCTGGGGCAAGAAAGACTGAGGATATGGCGTCGGTCATGCGCTTTAGTACTACGGCGTACTGACGTCAGATCTGAGCGACCATGACCGACGCCAGCCTAACACTTTGGTATTCGGGCCGACCGAGGACAGCGGACTACCCACAGGTTATGACTGCAGCAATGTGGATCTTCGAATATCTACATTTATGGTAGGTACAAAACTGTACTTTTCAAACTCTTCGCAAGCAAGCTTTAGTGGTGCGGTCTAGTCCGAAGCCACCAGCGAGACTAATCCTATGATTCTTAGGCTCCATGATAGCTACGATCACCCTGGCAGATTCCACATGAGAGTTCCACAGTGGACCTTGTCTGTCTCAGTGGTCTATCAGACAACATCCCATGTCCTTTCGAATGTCACTAACAGAGATTTGTAAATCTCACATTCTGTGGTGGTTGGAGTCACCGGTTATCTCAGGGATGCCCTTTTGTTCTACCTTCACCCCCCCAAGCCACAGCGTACCCAGTGCAGTACAAGTACAGAGAAAAGCAGTCTCTCACACACAATGCATGTACGCATGCACTCATGCACAAAAACATCATAGCAACAAACTACTTTTAAGTAAACAGGTCTTCACAGAAGTGAAGTGACTACTGGCAAACTGAGCAGAGTCTGTTTTGACAGCAACATGTAGAAATTGAGCCTTTCTAATGAAGAGTAGTCCTCTTACGCTCTGCAATTCACAAAGTGGAGTGTTCTTATTTGTTAACTACTTGCTCCATTACTTCACAGCTTGGACAACTTTGGGCCTCCTGGGATGACTGACCACTCATAGTAGTACAGTGAATCTGGAACATGACCACAGTCCACACCACCTTGTTTACTTTGTCTGCTTCAGACAGCTGGGAGCCTGATGGTAACAGGAGATTAGACAGCAGCTACACACAGATGGTCAGTCTTCTCAGTCAGCTCCTCTTGTGCTTCCCTATACCAGATATCATTACAGTCCCAGTAGTCTCCCGCACTTGGATTGGCAAGATTCGTTGTTTTCTGTGGTGTTGATTTGATGCTACAGTCAGCAAGGTTTGAGTGGAATTTTTCAATTTAATTTATGTTGGCTAGTCCTCTAAGACATGATACACACTCTGACTTTCTCCTCTCTCTTTCTTCTAATAAATAAATAAAGTAAAATAAAATTAAAAAAACTCTAAACGGCAAGGTAACTCAATTAAGAGAGGCCATGCAGAGGAGCTGGGAAGGGGGATGTGCTTTGATCGATATATGGCAGGGCAGATTGGTTGCCTCTAGCTGTCAATTACAGCTTGTGGCAGGGTCGGTTGATGCAGGATCAGAATTGGGGCTGGTGGTTTGCAAATTGAGAGGGTGGGTCAGTGCATTGATTTACTGTTTAAATTACTATATTCCACCTAAATTGGAACACTTGCGAGTCTTGATTTGAGAATGTATTGGATTCCCCTGGAAGGAGATTATTTTCACATACTGTACACATAAATTTATGGTCTCTCATCCAGTTTGTCTTGTCTAATTTTAAAACTCCGTAGTGTGTTATTTTGTTGCATTGAGTTATGAATCTGTCATGCCAGCAGGTGGTGTTGATGTTGAAGGGGAGGTTCAAATCTTTGGTATGAATGTTAGACTGTAATTTCTTCTAAGGTGGAGGAGGTTGAAATGGGTAGAGACTTTCAGTGCCCAAAAATCTAAACGGAGATTCCTTCCATAGTCTGAATTAGACAGAGTAAATGCAGGGATACATTTTTTAGTCTTTCGGGTAGTTTAGATTGTGTAGTCCAGAAATCTTCTTGGTCAAAAAAGTGTTTTTGTCTTTATTGACCCAGTCATAATTTTTTACTTCAAGTATTGTCAGTTGCAGAGAGAAAGAGAGTTGGAGTAAATGTAGGAGAAACCAAATGTTTACAGCTTTGAAAGCTATAGCACACTTAGTGTCGCCATACAAGTATTTGTAGTATGTGAAACTTTAGCTGCTCCGGTATTCAGCAAGACAGAGAGAAGAAACTTAGGAATGAACAAAGTGTTTTGTTACTTTAAAAGTTTTAATATAATGAGCAGAAGAGAAGTGTATCTGGTTCTGTATCAGTTTTGAAAGCCATAATGCACTTTGTACTGCCACACACACAAAAAAGTGTGGCAACCTGAAGTGTATTAAAGCTTTTTAAGTTGTTTGCGTTTCCCGCAGCTATTTTATGGTGGTCACTGTTTAATGCTGAAAGACGAGACTAGAGCTGAGAAGTGGTTAAACTTTAAGTACCTTTCTTGCATCAGATAGGTGCTTAGTACATTTGTCTTCCTGAATTGGATATATAATCAACAGTTTAGCATTGTTTCAGTTGTTGCAGACTACTGTAGAGCAACACCATGCTCACTGTTCTCAAGCAGCTTTCTTTGAAGTACAGTCATATTTAGGCTCATGTGTGTGGTACAACCTTGTACCATTTTCAGGGTGCATATTGATGATGTTTAACGGTAAGAGTTTGCACATTCAGATTGGCATCTACTTTCCATCATCAAGGTTTAACCCATCAATATGACCTGTGTACTTCAAAGATATACAGCACCAGTCCGACATCTGGTCTTGTTTAGCTCCAACTTTAACTGTAGAATGTCCTTCGTATTTCACTGTTGCAGTCATCACACTTTGGTTATCTTCCTGCAGGTAGCCCTCAGTTGGCCCGAATACCAGAGACTTAGTATTTCTGTGTCGGTCCAGGACTGACATCAGGTCATCAGGGGTATAAAAGCAGGCAGCCGACGCCATTACATCGGTCTTTCTTGCTGAGGAGCTCGAAGCAGAAGCAGTTCGCACGAGTGCCGGTCGGCCGCTACCTGAGTTTTTCGTTTATGAATTGAATCATCCTGAAGTCTTCTAAAGCTAAGTACCCCGTTGGGGATCCTTTTTTCTTGCTCTAACCGATGTCAGAAAAAGTTAACAATTGTCTTGCCTGTGGAAAGCAAATACCACACTGAAATTTTCATTCTTACTGCGTCACCTGTTTAGGCCCAGACCACGACATACCTCACTGTCGGTTTTGTGCCTTGTTCAATGCTCAAACTAAATACTTTTGTTCTCGATCTCCGTATTCCTAAATGGCTTTGGTAAGCCATCCGACTACCGATATTCCAAAAAAGACGCAAGGATAAAGACGGAGACAGACTGCACAGGTCCAAAACTGCCGACGACACTTCCGTTAAGCTAGTCACCAGTTCGCCTGTACTCGGTGAGGTGCTTTCACAGCCCCTGATGCTCGCTTCTATGGATTCACAGGCCTACTGAGACCCGTTCGGAGTCCGGTATGCCGAAAAACTCTTCTTTGACTATGGAACCTGCGGATGTCTCTATCTTGGATGGGTACGGAGCCGCTGAGCAGGCATCGGCTTCTGAGGAAGTTCTTCGCACTACCGATGTTCAACACAAACAGACGACCTCTTTTGCGCCTTTAGTTCTATCTAAAACTACCGAGTTTCTAAGGCCAAGAGTATGCGCTACGCTTAGAAAACTGACTACCAAAGCGCATGCACCTGCTTCCTTGCCACAACATCAAATGCTTAAAATGGCAGAAGACCTTATTATGCTGATAAGGGGAAGCCAGCCTTCCCCTGCTAAGAGAAAAAGAAATCAGTCCCCAGCAGCTTCAACAGACCAAGAGTCCGAAGACTCTGAGGTATCTGATTATGAAGAACATGCCGTTATCTGCTTATGAGGATTCTGATGCAGAGGAATCCATTCCCTCTGCCTCGCCTCCAGAGGATTTTTCTTTTGGTGAAACCTTACATACCTTAAGAGAGCATTTCCATTGGGAATGTGAAGACTATCCTCGGGCCAAAAAGAGACTCAGAAAAGTTTAGATTTGCCACAACATAGACCTTTAGCAATACCCCCAGTACTGGAAGTTGTTGATGATGTCTTTATGGAATCCAGCCTTACCCCTGATACTTTACCCCCTGCTCCTAGGAAACCAGACAGGTACTACAGAGTACCTCATTCTCACAAATTCCTTTTCAAAAATCCTACTGCTGATCCAGAGATCATTTCCCAGGGGCCTAAAAGTATCAAAGCTACTACAGCTAAAAATCCCACCCTTTTGGACAGGGATTTCAGAGCTTTGGACAGGTGGGGTAAGAAAGTATATACCTCTGCAACCCTCGCCATTAGGGCTCTGAATTGTCAGTTTCACATGCTGAAGTACCAACAACTGGAAATGGAACTAAAATTAGCAACCTTTACAGACTGTGCAGAAAACAAAGAATTGCAAGAGCTTATGCATTCTGCAAGCCAAGTCAGCAAGCATACATTGCAGTGTGGTTTTGATGCCCTAGAAGAATCTTGCAGGGCAGCAGTCACTGGTTCTGTACTGAGAAGGCATGCTTGGCTTAAGGAACAGACCTTGCTAGACCATGTAAAATCAGTTAAACGCTCCTTTGCACAAAGACAGTCTGTTTGGCACCAAAGCAGAAGGGGTTCTTAAAAAGATGGAAGAAAAATCAAAATCTATGCAGACAGTTAAAGAATTCTTGCAAGTACAGCCTCCTAGATTCAGTAGGCATTGCCCCTCGAAACATTGGTCCTTTCCAGCCCCCTCAAGGCCATCTCAAACCAGACCCAGGGGTAACAGACCGCCCAGACTACAGTCTTAGGGTATGCAGAGATCTAAGCAATGGAGTGCTTCCAAACTTTGCATTTCTTTTTTGTTTTATTGTTTTTATTGAATTGGTGGATTAATTATTCATTTTTCAAGTGGTGGTAGCTGCTTTTTATTACATTTGGTTTAACTTTGTTCAGCAGCTTTACCTTGAGTGAGGTCCTCTCTACTTGTTTCTTGCAATTAAAACCTAAGGAATAAAATTTAATACACACACACACACACACATACATATATATATATATATATATATATATATATATATATATATATATGGTTATATTACATGTGGCTAGCTTAGAGTTGTTTGCCTCACCTGGTTTAATCTGTAGAAATCCATGATTTACATCTAACACTGTGGATAGTGGCAATTGCTTCTTCATCAGTCTGTAAAGAACATTGTCCTCTCTGAATCTGTTGAGAGCTTGTGGATTAATGCATACTCTGAGTCTTGCTTAAGAAGAGGCATCCTCCTGTTGACCCATTCACTAGGCTCTGTCTTTCTTACTATCACATCTGAGAATTCTGTGTTAAAGCTCCTGCTCTGTCTTCTGTTGAAGAGCAGTAGATATTGTCCATGGAGCATTTATCACTGACACAGCCTGTACTGATAATATAATGCCACACTTTGTCTTCAAGCATTCTAGACCCCAGTATGGGTCATAGTAACCCAGTAGGTGTCGGTCTTACAGTGAAGGCCTGACTTTGCCTTTGATTCATCATTGTGTGTATTTTCTTCTCCTGAGACATTTTATCTGTAAAGTTCTAAGTTTATTTAAATCAGTTGCTTTCTGATTAGTATTTCTTTCTATGTTTATGTGAGAGTACCTTTATGTGCAGTGCTAATTAGTGCTATAAAGTGGATTTGATCTTTTAAATGGCTTTGTAATTGTTTTGGTGGTTAAAAGGAAAAATGGGTCTTTAGTTAATATGCAGGAAGCAAGATAAAAATAATTTCAATTAAAAATGACTAGCTAGCCTGGTAATATAGAGGGATAAAGCTCCGACTATGATGTATGCAACCCAAGTTCAGTTAGTAACTTGGGTACCTAATGGTGCAGGCAAGGAGGATGGGCTGGCTTACCCTGGGGGAGTGGGACATGCTTGCATCTCTCTAGCAGAGGTCTTGTGGAAGCCTGAATTCAGAGAGCTGATGCAGGGCTGCAGGGGTGGGAAGACAGAGCACATGTGCTGGCCCTGTGTGGTCCAGCGTAAGGCATGTGCTCAATACTTTTTCCTCATTTTGCTGTCGACTTGTAGGAGAGGGGCTTAGGGCTGTAGGGGGATAAAACACTGCAGGCTGCAGTATGACTGCCCCTGCATGCTTTGTCTCGCTCCAGTTGCCCTGGCATGTCTTGTACGCCTGTGCTCGGGGTAGGAAGACCCATGCTTAGGTGCTATTCTGGCAGGGAGACCCTCCCAGTGCCTGTTAAACCAGAGAGTGCCCAAAGGTGGGACTTGGGGAGATTGGGCTCACAGGATTAGATAGGGCACTGACATCAGTAACAGTAGGGTAAAAAAAAATTCAAAATGGTAGTTAGAGTAAGTGTATAATCTGAGTATGGAATGGGATGACTGTAAAAAAGTTTGTGATACTGCTTGCTAAAAGATGGAATTGCTACATACTTGTAAAAAGAAAATTGTTGATGTAGTCTCTGAGAAATGACCAGGAGGAAGCTGTACCTGCTATTTCGTAGTTTTGTTATAGAAAACAGCTGGTGCTTGCTGAAATTAAATGAGGCGTTTGTGGAAACTTGGCACATTTAGCATAATGGTTAGTTTTCACCTCCCATGCACAAGATACAAGAATCGATCCTGACCTCTGGCTAATCTGTGAGGACTTTGCATGTTCTTCCTTTGTCTCATTTGGATTCATCTTACTTCTCAAAAACATGCTGGATGTTTCCATCTCAAACCAACTCATGAATGGAGGCGTGGGGCAGTAGCACAGGCTCTAGCGGTTGCCTACAGTTGTGTAGGGAGTTGTATAGACTATAGTTGCATAGAAGGGTTGTATATACCCACCAGTTTGGGCATCAGTTGTGGTGCACAGTATCTTCTAGATAGGAGAACGTATCAGAGCTTGCCACTTTATGTGAAAATTGGCTGCAGGTGATTTGTTCACCAAAAATAGGCATGGGTATTTGCAGATGATAAATGGAATGAGGGCCTGACCTTCTCCAATCTATGCCAGGAATCTGTGCTAATGGTGAAAGGTGTCTGTGTGCCTCTTTTAGCCAGTGCGTGCTTGGCATAGTGCCCTGTAGCCCTGGGTCAATAAGCTACTGGTCAGCCAGTGTCAAGTTGTCCAGCATGCGTTACCTGGGAAAACTGTGTTGTAAAAACAATGCGACAAACATGAACTAAAGATTGTTGCACTCGATATAAGTACACTGACAGGGTGCAGCTTGGAAGTAGAAGTGGATGACTTGATGTTAAGGAGGAGGCTGGGCATGTTCTGTCTCCAGAAGAAGGGCAGTGCAGTAAAGACAACTGGTTTAAGATACAGTGTATACTACTTTGGTTGGTTGAGGTATCAGAATAGAAATGATGTTGGAATTGTGGTGATGGGAGGGTCTTTAGAAGACAGTGAGGGATAGCAGTCATTCTTCAGTGTAAGGATGCTGGGGGAGTGTTCATGATCTCACAGCAGGGTTATAATAGTGAGGGGAAAAAAGTGCATTCATTTAGCAGTTGCAGGATGTACTAGAAAAGCAGCCCATCATGAATAGCTGTTAATAATGGGGGACCTTAATGCCTGTATTGGGACAGACAGAGCGGGATGTGAGGACTGCCTGGGTCCACCTGTATGGAGCAACAAGAACAAAGAAGGAGAGGCCATTCTGCACTTAAGGTCTGGCAAATGGTTTGATGGTGGGAAACATTTGATGCAATATGAGAGAGAGAGAGAGAGGGTAACAAGAGCACATGCAAGAGTGGCCAGCCTGCTGCTTAGGTTGACTTTCTTCTAGTAAGGAAAGGGTACTGGGGTAGAATCAATAACTGCAATGTCATCCTCGGTGAAACAGGCCACAAATAGGTTGCAAACAGTACTCAGATAAGACTCTAAGGTCAACAGAGGCTGGGCTGAAGACCTGAAAGTTGACTGGAGTGAAAGCACAAAAGTTCAAGGAAATACTCTGGGCTCTAGAACCTTAGGAAGAAGGCAAAATAGGTGGAGTGCATCTCAAAACAGCATGTGTGAGGGCTACAGAACAGATATGCAGTCAAGCCAAGTATGGAAATAAAGTACATAAGGGAAAACTCTGGTGGTGGAATGCAGAAGTCTTGGAAGTTATCAAAAGAAAGGAGGAGTGCAGGAAAAAGTGAGAAATGGAAAAGACAGATCAGGCTATGAAAGAATACTGGATAACTAACAGAGGCTAAGAGCGCAGTCAGAATAGCAAAGAGTAAGAAATTAAAAGCAGTCTACCAAATTCTGAAGGGTGACTCGGCAGATGGCACAAAGAAACACATTAAGTTGAAAGGCAAATACAGAAAGATAAGGATGATGGTCATCAGACACCCCTCATACAAGATGCCAGCAACAACCTGCTCACCAGTCCACAGGACATCGAAGGTAGAGTACTTCTATCAGCTTTCTAATGAAGAAAACCCCAGAGAAGCTGTACAGCCAAGGCATACAATGAAAGAGGAAGAATAGCCTACCCTAGAAGAAGTAAAAATAACAATAAGGAAAATTGTCAGGAAATGCAGCAGGCTCAAATGAGGTCACATCAGATATGATCAAGATGTTGGGTGAGTAATGGGAGAAATTGCATTAGAGGGCACTCATAGCAGTATGGAGAGAGAGGTGTATCCCAGATGACTAATAAGGATTTTAATGCCAGTAAGAACAGTACTAATCAAAATGAAGTCGGAAAGCAGCAGGCACAGATGAGGTCATGGCAGATATGAGTACGAGCAGGATGTTGGTTGAGTTAGGTGAGAGGAAGGTGTATCCATATGAGTAAAGAATAAGCATTCTTGTGCCAGTGTACAAAAACAAATGGGACATTCACAGCTGTGGGAATTACTTAAGTATCAAACTCTTGTCACACTGCATGAAAAGTGCTGGAGAGGGTGATTTAATAAATGAATACACAGAGTAGTAGAAAGTAAGATGGGAGATAAAAAATTTGGATTCAGAACAGGATGCAGCACAGCCAATCCAATGTTTGCAGTGAGACAGATAGTTGAAAAAAAGAGATGAGGAAACAGTCCATCTGTGCATTCCTAGACTTGGAGAAAGCCTATAATAAGGTCCTTATTAAGGTGATTTGGAAAGTTGTTCAATGGTTTGAAGTCCACAAAACACTAGGAGAATTAGTAGAGGCTATGTACAAGGCCCCAGTGACAACCAAGAACAGTATTCAGACTTAGAGGGATTCCCAGTGAGCGTTAGTGTGTGTTCAGGTGACTGAAGTGGGCAGGTCAAC
Source organism: Protopterus annectens (assembly GCF_019279795.1). NCBI lineage: Eukaryota > Metazoa > Chordata > Ceratodontiformes > Protopteridae > Protopterus > Protopterus annectens. The sequence continues at coordinate 1,003,530,725 of NC_056746.1, read as the reverse complement.
AAACAGCAGTTTTGTGGGAGTGGACAGATCAACAAAGCTGCTGTAGGTAGATGTTGTGGCATAATAAGCAGGTTGTGAAGTAAAACGTCAGAAAATGATAGGAAAATCAAATGCAGAAGTGAAGACACATGGGATGAAACTGAGTACAGATATGACTATTGCCATGGCAATAAATGTGAGATAGAAAGGAAAATAGTGGAACAGGTTAACAGCTTCAAATATCTGGCAAGGGTGGGCAAGGAGAAGTGAAGTCTGAATGAGGAGGTCAAAGCTAGAGTCAGAGAGTCTGTAGCCACCTGGCAGAGTGTGTCTGGGGTAGTGTGTGACAGAAGAATGCCAAAGAAGCTGAAAAGTGTGGTGGTATGATCAGTACTACAAAATATTACAGAAACCTGGGCAGTGAAGGCAGCACAGTTGAGGAAGCAAGACCTGACTGATTTGAAAGTGCTGGAGACATGTAGGATGGAACAGCCTAAGAAATTACATCAGACCAGAAGCCATTGTAGCTCCAGTTACAGAGAAGGTCAAAGAGAACAGATTATCATGGATGTCCTTCAAGAATGCAACTGCAGTCATAACATGTGGGTTGTCCTGCCTCAGGCAGCCCTCGGTCGGACGGATTCCAAAGTCTGGGTCCGACGTCGGCTGATGTCGCATTTCTCTCCGACGTCAGAGCGGCTGGAGTACATAAGCATCAGCCGACGCCATTTTCCCCAGTCTTTCTTGCCGCGCGGTGCCCGAAGCAGAAGCAGTTCGCAAGTGCCGGTCGGTCAGCTCCTGTATTCTACGATACCAATGTCATCAAAAAAGCTAAGTACCCCGTTGGGGACCTTTTTTTGCCTCAGCCGATGTCAGAAATTACTGAAAAGTTAACAATTGTCTTTTTTGTGGTAAACAAATACCTCATAAGGATTTCCACTCTTACTGCCTCTCTTGCCTGGGCCCAGACCACGACGTCTCGGCCTGTGTAGCCTGTGCTCGCTTCAACAAGCGCACTCTCAGGCGCCGGGCGGAGTTCGCTGAAGATTTTTTCGGCGATAAATTTGCTTACACCATGCTGTCGGATCTTCCGACATCGCAAACTCCCAAAAAGCAAAAAGACCTGGACCGACATCCTCGGCCCGCGTCTACCACCGACTCCACGCCAAAACCTAGCGAGAGTGCTCCGGTTCCCTCTGAGACGGTCTCTCCACCGCTCCGAACCGAAGACACCGCATTACCGACGACTCCGATACTTTCCTCCGGATACCGAAACTGAGGAAATGCCCGAGACCATTGCTGTAGACAAGGTCACTCCTGCACGTGGAGCTGCCAGGCCTCCTATGGCCATGTCTATTAAGGCCTACACTAGGGCTAAGGCAGCCAGCAAAACAAAGCATATTGCTTCCAAATCCTTACCTCAGCCGACTCCGGAGACACAAATTATGTCCATGGCTGCTGATTTAATTTCCATGATCAGAGGTTCACAGGCCCATCCTGAGAGAGCATCCCAGCCTCCTCCTGATAAAGACCCGGGTTGAACCCTCTGACCCTTCTCCTTCTGATGAAGACTCTGAGGGCTCTGTTCACTCTGATAGCCAGGAAGAGCTCTTCCAGACCTATGAGGACTCGGATGCAGAAGATTCCATACCTTCGGCCTCCCCTCCTGAGGATATTTCTTTTGGGGAAGTTCTGCACACCATGAGGGAACATTTCAAGTGGCAGGGTCAGGAATATTCTGATTCTAGGAAACGCCTTAGGACTTTCCTTAAGAAGCCTCAGCACAGGCCCTTAGCTATTCCCCCTGTACTTGATGTTCTGGATGATTTGTATTCTGATTCTAGTGCTACCCCTGTTTCTCTTACTCCTGCTTCAGCCAAGCCAGACAGGTATTACAGGGTCCCAGAAACTCATTCCCATTTATTCAGGGCCCATACTGCTGATTTGGAAACTATTTCACAGGGGCCTAAAGGAGTTTCAGCCTCCACCTCAAAAAATCCTTTGCCCTCCAACAGGGAAGCAAGGTCATTAGAGAGATGGGGTAAAAAGGTTTACACATCCACTACCTTATCTATGAGAGCTTTAAATTGCCTTTTTCATATGTTACAATATCAGGATTATCTCTTAGAAGATTTACAAAAAACATTCGCTTCTCCTGATCCTTTAGACAGGAAGACTTTGCAGGAAGCTGTACATAACACTCAGCAAGTAGCAATCACTTCCTGCAGTGTGGATATGATGCACTGGAAGCTTCATGTAGGGCAGCTATGACAGGGGCAGTGATGCATAGACATGCTTGGTTAAAAGATCAACCTCTGCCTGATCATGTAAAAGCAAAACTTCTGGATGCACCTTTGGAAAAGAACAAGCTTTTTGGTGCAAATGCTAAGGATGTGTTAAAGACCATCGAAGAAAAAGCAAAATCAGTTCAGACTGTGAAAGATTTCCTCCAGGTTCAACCCCCCAGATTCAGTAGGAATTGGCCTTCAAAAAACTGGTCCTTTCCTAATCCAGAAAAGTTTCAAAGGGGTAAGAACAGACGTGGCCGAGGAAGAGGCCAATACAGAGGCCCTTACAGGGGCGACAATGGCAGCCAGGAAACCAAAGAAGTGACGAGGGGTTTCACCTGCCCAACAACCACAAACTCAATGACTTTCCTCTACTACCGCCTACCAGGGAACAACTAGAAGCTCCCTTGGGCGGAAATTATCTCTGTTTGCAGAAAACTGGCACAGACTGACAAAGGACCAATGGATTTTGGACATTATAGACCGAGGGTACAGGTTTCATTTTCATACCTTACCAAGAAAACAAGGCATGCCAAATCTACCACAACATCAAAGGGCAGAGGCTATCAAGCAAATCACTCTGCTGACTCGAATGAAAGCAATAGAAAGAGTTCCACAACAAGAACAAGAACAGGGTTTTACTCAAGACTGTTCCTTGTTCCAAGAAAAGAATCTCAATGGAGACCAATACTGGACTTGTCCGCATTAAACACCTTTCTCATAGTACCAAAGTTCAAAATGCTGACTCTACAGCAACTCCTTCCCATGCTGGGCAAGGAGTCGTGGCTGATTACTCTGGACCTCAAGGAGGCATACCTGCATGTCCCTATCAGACACAGCTGCAGAAGATACCTCAGATTTCTTGCAGGGCCAGAGCATTATCAATTCTCAGCATTGCCATTTGGCTTATCTACTGCGCCCAGAGTATTTACAAAATGCCTGGCTTCAGTAATTGCTCATTGCAGGCTCCAGGGTATACAAATTTACCCGTACCTGGACGACTGCCTCGTACAAGCAGACGACAAATTGATGTTGACAAAAAACCTGGATTATGTCATACGATTACTTCAAGCTCTGGGATACACAGTCAACTTCCAAAAGTCAAGACTGCAGCCATCCCAGCAAATAATCTTCTTTGCAGCCATCCCAGCAAATAATCGTCTTAGGAGCCAAACTAGACACAGCCTCTCAGATGGCTTACCTGACAGAAGACAAGCAAGAGAAGTTAACGCAATACTTCAAAGGTTTAGCAAAACTCACCCAGATGACTGCAAGGAGATTCCTACAGGCCCTGGGTTACATGGCATCCTGCATTCTATTGGTTCCATTAGCAAAACTACACATGAGAAAGTTTCAATGGTACCTAAAAAGCATTTGGTCTCAACACAGCAACAACTTGGAGACAATCATACCACTCATTCCATGCCTACAAAAGGAATTCCTATGGTGGGCCTCGGTGAGCCAGGAAAACGCAGGTATGTCATTCAAAAAACCACAGATAACACAGACCATGACTACAGACGCCTCAGACCTTGGATGGGGGGCGCACATGGAAGGCAGGTGTATACAAGGACAATGGTCTCCAAAGGAAACACATCTGCATATAAACCAAAAGTAAATGCTGGCAGTAATGCATGCTATCGAGGCTTTTCAACACCAACTCCAGCAAGGCCATCTAATGATACGGACAGACAACACCACTGTGATGTGGTACATAAACAAGCAGGGGGGCACCCACTCTTACCCCCTTTGCAGACTGACAATGCAGCTTTGGGAGAAGTCACTGAGTTTAAACATCCAGTTACAATCCCAGTTTGTTCCAGGAAAAGACAATGTGTTGGTGGACAGCCTAAGCAGGAATTTCACAGATCCACACGAGTGGAGGTTACATCCGAAGGTTTTCAGACAACTCACTTCGACATGGGGCAAGCCAGAAGTGGACCTATTTGCCTCTCACCTCAATCATCTTCTACCAAAATTTTGCACAAGGACATACCATCCAAAGGCTTGGAAAATAGATGCCCTTTCATTCAACTGGAACTCCCTAGCAATCTATGCATTCCCACCTCTGCCACTGATGACCTCAGTATTACTAAAGATCAAAGCAGAGAAGCCCAAGGGAATCATAATAGCTCCGGATTGGCCAAGACAACACTGGTACCCTCTACTACAGAGCATATGTCACACCAGGAGGTGGGCCCTCTCTCAGTGGCCTCTACTTTTGACTCAACACAATTTCGAAACACTGCATCCAAACCTTCAGACACTGCAGCTAACAGCCTGGGAGATCCCATAAATAACTTCAGCTGATCTCTCTCCAAGGAAGTTCAGCGGATACTAACAGAGGCTCGAAGACCATCCACCAGAAAGGTTTACTTAGCAAAGTGGAAAAGATTCAGCAATTGGAATACCAGCAAGGGACATGATGCATCATTACTGAACATCCCACTCATCTTGGAATATTTGGCAGATATGTTACAGAGCGGCCTCTCATATTCTTCAATAAAGATACATGCATCCGCTATTTCAGCTAGATACAACACTGATCCTCCTGTTTTCTCTCACCCCTTACTAAGACAATTCCTCAGGGGAATCAAGAACATTAAGCCACCAAGAAAGCCTGGGACCTCAATTTTGTCTTAGAGAAACTGACTCTACCTCGTTTTGAGCCAGCAGCTTCAGTTGACTTGCAATTTCTCTCATGGAAAACAGCTTTCCTGTTGGCAATTACCTCAGCAAGAAGGGTTTCGGAGCTACAGGCCCTAATGGCAATACCACCCTTTATTATTTTCCACAGAGACAGGGTTTCATTAAGGACCAACCCTACTTTTATGCCAAAGGTGGTATCTAGGGTTTCTCTAAATCAAGCCATTCATCTGCCTGCTTTCTTCCCCAATCCTGAGAATAAGGGGGAAAGACTTTTGCATACCTTGGACATTCATAGACAACTTCGATACTACCTGGACAGAACCAAGGCCAGTAGGAAGTCTGAACAGCTTTTGTAGCTTACGCCCCTGCAGTCCAAGGAAAAGCAATTTCAAAACAGACTATTTCTAAATGGATTGGACATTGCATCAGATTCTGTTATTCCTTTCATGGGAAGACTGTTCCAGCCTATGTCAGACCACATTCCACCAGAGCTACAGCCACCTCTACAGCATTTTAAGAGGGGTGCCTACAAAGGACATTCTAGAAGCTGCTACATGGAGCTCCGTGCATACATTCTCAAAACACTACAATCTCCTCCTATATTCCAGATCCAGAGCAGGCTTTGCTTCGGCAGTCCTGCAGGGTTTGATTGCCACACCATCTCTTTCCTAGAGCATACCTCCTCCCCAGCTAAGCTATGGTATTCTACCCACATGTTATGACTGCAGTTGCATTCTTGAAGGACATAGTACAGTTTTGTACCTACCATAAATGTAGATGTCCGATAGACATGCAACTGCAGTCGGGTTCCCTCCCTCCATACCCCTCTATGCCTAGGGTCCACTCCTATCCCCTTACTCTTAGCTGGGGATATCTGTTATGGTGTATTTGTTTTATTGCTCATGTATTTGTTTGGAATCCTGTTTTTGTCTTCCAATTTGACTACAGCCTTCCTTGGAGGGCACCTGGCATCTGGGGCAAGAAACACTGAAGAAAATGGCGTCGGCTGATGCTTATGTACTCCAGCCGCTCTGACGTCGGAGAGAAATGCAACATCAGCCGACGTCGGACCCAGACTTTGGAATCCGGCCGACCGAGGGCTGCCTGAGGCAGGACAACCCACATGTTATGACTGCAGTTGCATGTCTATCGGACATCTACATTTATGGTAGGTACAAAACTGTACTTTCAGACGTGCTGGAAAGCAGAAGACAATCTGGTGAAGAAGAACTGGGACTGACAGGAAGAAGTCTTGAGTAAAAATATACCCATAAAAATAAAATAGTCTAGAATGCTGCAAAGTGTCATACTTACTTAACGAACAATCTGGTACCTTGAACTTCAGCTTTTAATGGATCTAGTATTGTGTATTAACATCCACCACTAAATACATTCCATCATTGTCTATTGCATAATTACATAAATATCCAAATAAATTGATCTTAAATACATAATACATTAGTAAACACAACTTCTTAAATCCATCCATCCACAATCCCCAGTGACAATCTACTAATTTCCTTAGTTTCACCCATTTGCTCAGTCTGTTTCTGGCAAGAATGCTCTGTAGGGAAATTGTCTGCCAATTCATTACATGCCCAAAACATATGTTCCCATTTAACTATTTCTTCCCCATCACATCTCCATCATTTGCCATCTACCTGAGGACAAATTCTTTGGGGTCTGCCTGCATGTAAAAATACCTATGCACACACGTTTTCAAGCAAAAATCGTAACTCTTCTAGACTTTGTTGCATATCTGTTAGCAATGCATTTGTCCTCCCATTGTATCCTTGTGAATTGCTTATCCATTCTCTCTCCCTATTTTTTAATCTCCTCTGGTTGATTCCTGTAGTTATTGTGCAATATTTTATGGCCTACTAATTATCCCTTTTTTAACAGCAGCTTCTTTTTTCAGTTCAGCTACAAACTCAACCAGAGCAGGTCTTTCACCTAGGATTCCCCTATCCCTTTCTCTTTGCCTGTAAACTGATATCAATTCCTGATAGAGAAGGCAATGTACAGCATGTAGTCCAAATATCTTCTTGGCCTTTTCCTACTCTAATACTTTTCCCTATTTATTTGCTCCCAATACTTTGGTTCTTTTGCCAGTTTTCTCCATTAAATTCTAGCCCCATCTGTCCTATTCTCTGTACCCCTAATTGCAATCGTCCCTATTAGCAGAATGTCCTTTCTCAAGTCTCATGTTGGCTTAGTTCTTAGAATACTTTCTTCTACTTTATGAATATAATATTTTTCTTTTTAATTTCTCCAAATCTTTTGGGTTTCTAATATCATGACGGGAATGGATCCCATTCCTAAGTCTAAGTATGATTAAAGTTCATGAAATTAGTATTGTTTCAATCTTTGATGTCAGCCAGAAGTGCTCTTTGCAACACCTGCAATGTGCCCAGTAATGACTCCTGCAATTTGTATGGAGTTACATGTCTTGGTAATGTATCTAAATAAGATTGTAGATGTGTTTTTTTTTTTTATAAGACCCATTGCTCCTACTACTATTGGAACTGTCTGGGTATCTTTCTTCCACATTGTTCGATGCGTCTGTTATTTTCCTTAAGGATCTGCATTCAAAATCCCACTCTCTCCTTATTTCCTGAATTTCTCCCCGCTTCATCATCCCGTTCCTCTTTGAATTATAGCGTCCTGCTTGTGTTATGTATATGAGCCTTAGCTGTGTAGCTGTAAGTATCCCTACAAATCAGGTAATCATAAACCACCTAATGCTGTTGGAAGGATCAACTTATCCCTTTTGACCCATGCCATCTTCCACTGGTGGATAAAATCTTTCAACTCTTTATTAATTACTTTCTTCTGGTTGGTAAAAATATGTCTGACCTGTATATAAAACCAAAAGGATTAAACCATTTTCACTTCTTGTATCTTGCTAGCCCTATCCATAAACATGAGCTTCCAGTTTCTCAGTTTTTGAATTATCTTTTGCTTAGTCTCTTTCCATATATCCTTAGCTGCCATAACATAATCCATTTTCTCCATAAATAGGGCTGATTGCTGAACCAATTCATGTGTGGCTACATAGTTTAAAGCCATTGTCTTCATTAATTTTATATCCCAAAAAGACCTGAAACTGTCTCAGAATATTTCACAACACTGAAATGTCCTTTTCTGGTTACGATAGTGAGGGGAAAAAAAGTGCATTCATTTAGCAGTTGCAGGATGTACTAGATAAAGCAGGTGCAAAATAATATCTGAAAATAAAGCCCACTTTTCTTGACTACCATACCAATTATATCCCTGAATTTCTGAGTCCCTTATTTTCTTTACCAATGGCTCTGAATATTGAAAATCAAGGTTAACTTGCCTGTGGTGGTGGTCGGGTGGGTGGGTTGTTCTCTCTCACTAATCTTGGTACTTGGTCATTGTGAATGGTTTGTATTCAGACTCTCCCAGCTTCCCGAGGGTGGTTTCCCTGTCTGCATTTGATTTTTGGTGGTCCTGTTCTGCTGACTTGTCTGTAGTTGTAGCTGTTGATCTCCGATCTAGGGGAAAGTGGTTATCCTAGTATACAAACGCTTTTGACAACATTGACATGCAGTTGATACAAATGATTCTCTGTCATGCAATTGTACAGAACTAGATACATATATACAGTTATGTCCAGGTTACTGTGCATTTCACACTAGTTCTGGAAATACAACCAAATCATGTGACATAGAAATTAGAATTAGGTCTAGCAACTGGGATTGTCTCTGCTGAATGTTCAGTCTTAGGGACATCAGGAACATCATCAGAAATGGAAGTAGAAGTTAAAACATGTTCTGGAACTGGAATATTGTCTGGATTGCTCTGTGATCTAGAGTCTGTATCACAGGAACAATGCTGCAATAATAGTTCTGATACAAGAAGATGATGTCTGTGATTTCTCCTGTACTCCACACCCTCTGATTTCACAAAGTAAGATATTGGTTCTGCACATATGTTTGTCACTAGACCAATCCACTCAAAACCTTTCACCAGTTGTATCCTCACTGTCTCTCCTCCTTTCAGTGGCCGAAGAAATCTGCTTAATTTGTTGTAGCTGGACTTCTGGAAAGAACACACTCTGAATAATTGGGCTTTGATTGCTTTTCTGTTTTTAGCTTTAGGCCTCAGTAAACTGGAACTGATAGACAATGTTGTTCTGGTTTGCCTAGATTAGAAGTCTCTGAGCAGGCGGGCCAAGTATATTGTCACGGGGTATGTTTCTGAGACTGAGTAAATTCAAAAAAACGTTGGTATTCTCACGCTTTGACTTCTCTAGTAATTGCTTTGCACTCTGTACTGCATGTTCAGCTAGTCCATTTGACTGTGGATACTCTGGACTACTAGTAACATGTCCAAAGTCCCATATTCTTGCAAATTTCTGAAACAACTGACTGGTAAATTGGGTACCATTGCCAGAGATAAGCTTCTGTGGACTTCCATGGACTGAGAAATGTCATTTCAGCTTAGTAATAACAGTAATGGATGTTCGGTACTAAATCAATCTCAAACCAGTTCAAATAAGAGTCTTACCAAAACCAAGTAATGCTGATTGTTCCACTCAAATATGTCAGTGGCTACTGTTGATTAAGGTAGTTCAGGAACTTGACTTAGCTGAAGTGTTCTTTTTTTGCAAATGCGGTTTAGTACTGTTGCATACTGAACATGAAGAAAAGTTCTCTATCAATGTCTTTTGCTAGAAAAGGCCTAAATACTAGTCCTCTCACCCTTCTTTTGGTAGCTTCGGAACCTATGTGATCAGGGTTCAAAATCTGGATATATTCATGTTGTAAGGAAGCAGTAACAACAATTTTAGGACCTTTGAAAATAATGCCATCATCATCTCATCTCTGTAAGGAAAATAAATTTGGGCTTCAAGTGGTACACTAGATTGCTTTGATGGCCATCCAGCATTAATGTAGTGATTGAGCTTATGCAATATTGGATCAGTCTTTGTATGATCTCTCAGCTCATCAAGTCTTTTGGTAGAAAAAGTATGCACTTCCATGACATTGAAGTCAAAATTTTCTGCGTCAAACTGTTCTGTAATATTTCTGAGTGATCTGGATGAGGTATCAGCCAGATAAAGAAGTCTGCCTAAACCGTTTTAAAGTTGTCATTTTTTTTAGCATCATTCTTTGTAATCTCTCTGGAACTGAATGCATAGGTTTCTTTAAAATAGTAACTAGAGGTTGATGATCAGTTTCAATCTGAATATCTCGACCATAGATATAATCATGAAACTTGGAACATGCAAATACAACTGCCAAAAGTTCTTTCTCAGTTTGAACATACTGCATTTCAGTTTGGGTAAGTGTTCTAATTACATAAGCTACTGGTCTGCCTTCTTGAAGAATAACTGCACCAAGACCAAATTTTGAAGCATCACAGGAAAGAGTTACTGGTTTATTGAGATAGTATCTTAATGTAGGTGGGGTAGCAACTTTCTGCTTAAGGTCTTCAAATGCTTTCTGGTCAACTCACTAAAGTCTGGTATAAACTTGCCTAAATAGTTAACCATTCCAAGAAAATGTTGTAGAGCTTGAACAATATCCGGTGCTGGCATCTCAAGAATGGCTGCCTGCTTGGACAGGCCTGGTCTCAAGCCAATGCTGGTAAACAAATGACCTACATATGTAATCATTGATCATCTGAATTTGAACTTTAGAGGATTGAGCTTCAAGTTCACTTCACGTGCTCTGTCTAGAACTGTCTTAAGATTTCTGTCATGCTCTCCTTCACCATCGCCTCTGACCAATAAATCATCTACTATTAATGGCACAAGGATAACCTGAAAAAATTTGCTCCATTGCACACTGAAAGACTTCACTTGTAGAATTTATTCCAAATGGCATCCTGAGGAATCTACATCTTCCAAATGGGGTACTGAATGTAGTCATAATTAAGATTTGCGATCAAGCATTACTTGCCAAAATTAATTTTTGCATCCAAAACAGAAAACAGTGGCATTCAGTATTAGAGCAGCAACTTCTTCATCTCTACGCATAGGATGATGCAGCCTCTTTAATGCTTTGTTCAAGTTTCTTGGGTCAGTGCATAGTCTGATTTCGTCTGAGCCTTTTTTATGAGCAGTTACTATGGACTACACTCATTCAGTAGGTTCTGTAACTGGACACATTCCACCTTGCTGCATCATTTTGTCCAGATGAGCTTTGACTTTATTCTGCATAGATATTGGAACTTTCCTTGCTGGTCTGACTACTAGACTGACCTCCGGATCTAAATAATAGTGTCAATGATGCTGGAACTGGCACACATGCTTATTTGATGAACTTCTTTGTTAAAAGAAAGATTCATTCTCAGACTCTCTGTGACCCAGTGATGACTGCACAGGTCTTTGAAGCACATAGAATAATAAGCTGTAATAGTTCTTGGCCACATGACGTGAAAGCACTACTGAGCCTTCAGTTTGAATTTCTTTACCTCCATATGCAACAAGTTTCACACAACTGGTGACATTTAGTTGTTCACCAGCTCCCACCTTAACAAATGTGTCTGCTGACATAACATTACACTTTGAATGCATAGTCTTCCCATACATGTCAAGCAGAGCACCTCACTAGCCCTCTTCAAGCAAAATTTTGATGAGTGGATAGGAAATAGAAAGTTCACCCCGGGATCACTCCAGTGGCTCTACTTGAGAGAGGCACTGGGAGCTAACGACGGGAGGCACAATGCCAGGGCACTTTAATGGACTAGGCTTGTAAAGGCCCCATTAGCCTAGTACACATCTATGAACCTATGAACCAGTGTCTATGAGCTCTGTGGATTTACCATTGATCTGGACAGTACAAAATACTTCATTCTTTGCCAAAAAATCTACTGCATCAACCTTTTCTCCAGTTACTGATATACCATCTACATAGATAGTAGACTGCGACTCTATTTGATCAACTTGCTTTTTCAAATGACCGTTTTATAACAGTATGAGGCTTACTTGATTTACAAAACTTTTGAAAATTGTTCCATTTTTTATATCTGTGGCATTGCTGACCAAATGCTAAGCACTTTTCTGTTTTAGACTCATGGTTGGCACCATAGTTAGGACCATTAACAATAAAGCTTGATTTGGGTTTTGCTGGTTCACCATTGTGCTGCACTGCATGCTCTCCTTACTGAGCTAGTCTTGGAACTTGCTGGAAGACTACGGGACTTCCCAGGAAAACCTGCAGGAACAGCTGCTGCCATGTTCTTGGGCCTTCTTTTGCTAGTCACATGTTGCATGCTGTCTACATTTTCTCTGGAGCTTGCATGAAACCACGCTCTTATCACTTGCAAGCATATTTGTGTGCCTATCTGTAACTTTATGGATTTGACAAATCTGAGTAGCGTTGCTCAGCATTAAATCACTGTCATGAAGTAAAATCTTCCTCACAGCAGCACTATTAATACCACACACAAGCCTGTCCTTTATTAACTCCTCTATTAAGTCACCAAACTTGCATGTTTTAGCTTTGTTTCTCAGGCCAGTAATATAAGCTGCAAATGTTTCTCCTTGCTTTTGATATCTTGTGTAAAATTAATGCAACCCTAATGTAACATTAGTCTGGCGGTTGCACATTTCTCTGAATTTGTGCTTCAAACACTCAGGGTCTTTCCTTGATTCAGCCTCTATAGCAATGTGACAATTTTTTCCTTCACCTTCATATACTGCTGGTGCATCTACAAATGAATGCTCTCTTTCATTTGCCTCTGACCAAGCTAGGTTTAGAAAAATGACTATATCGTACTCTTGCTCAAATATTCTCTAGTTCTCTGTAATATTCTGATCAAATACAAGTGGTGATGCTTTTTGAAATCTGTCTGCCATGCCAGCAAATTATTGTAAAACACAATGCAACTCAAGTCCACTTGTAATCATACGGACATGCACACATATACATATGCCAGTACTTGTAACTATGTCCAATAGCATAACAAGCCTCTCAATAACTGAACTGTAAGAAGTAAGTTTCCTGGGAACAATAATACTTATGAAATCACTGTACTGTAAAAGTCACTTCTCATCAGTTTAAGAAACATTTCAAATAACTGCACTGTGCGAATAAGTTGGGCAGAAGAAGCTCAGAGTAAGAAACATTTTGAAGTAACTGCACTTTGCAAATAAACAATACACAGCACACTGAAGTTTCCCCAAAATGGCTGCATCTTGATAAATAACTCTACAGTGCAAGAAACACTCTGTAATGGTGGCACTCTGCGAATAGTTGCACCCAGCACAGGAAACTTCTCTTCGGAATAAATGCACAGCAATAAACATTCATTACAAACACTTTTACACACTTTGAGATGCTTCGAATAACTCTAGTTATGCTATTCATGGCTTCGGTCAATGTGAAATAGTAGTTTATGCCAAAACACAGCAATTTGCCAAACAAAAACATGCAGTCACCCTGCTTTATTTATGCTTATTATGCCCTTTTTTGCCCTTTATTTGTATTCATTTTGCTCCTTTAATCTCTTTTCATGCCCATTACACTTTCTTGTGCTCGTTTTACTTTAAACATGCTTGTTTTGCAATTCCGAGGTAATTCTGAGCCACTTATGTGCTTTTCTGATAATCGTTTTATCAGATCTCTTAATTTTGAACATTTTGTTTAATTAATAAACTTTTTATGCTACTCGTTTGCTTAATAAATGTTTCCGTTTTGTTCGTTTGCTTAGTAATGCATCCTATGCCCTTGTAATGCTCAGTTTTATCTTTTTTTTTATAAAACAAGTTGTTCGTGCAAGTTTTCATTACCTTTAGTTCGTTTCTGGCCCTTAATTTGCATTTGTTTCATTTAGTTTACCTTCACTGTTAACTCTGCACCTCGTGGCTCTGAAAAGCAGTCTCTGGAATCCCGGTGGGGAGTAATATGCAAATTCTGTATGAGTTCCTAATACAGAATTCACATCTTCCATATCAAATATGTTCAGAAATTTCTTCAGGCTACAATGAGCATCTTTGTCCAATATATTAGCTTACCTTAACTGTGAGAGGAGAGCTGCAATTTGTAACAGCTACACACACACGCACTTTATTCCTGTACACAAAACTTAAACTTGTTTACCCCATTGGGTTTAACTAGTACCCAGGGCAAGCCAGCAACATGCATGTAGGCTTACCTACTTTGTAATGTAGAGAACACTATGAGTTGGAGACATTTTGTGTTTAGCAGAAACACATCATCTTTGCATTTATCCTTAATTTCTCTTCATCCAAATTGTTCTGGTACACACTGATAGGCATTCTGTAACACTGTTGATAAGATTGTATCCGGTCTCCAAACTGCTTTTCTGTCTTTGCTTGTTTGATTCACCACCATTAATATTGTACTACTGTGACTTATTTTTAAAAATCATTCCTGTGAAATGTTTAAACACTCCATAAGTTCTGCAAACTTGATTTTAGCTTTATGTGGCATTATGTATGCCTGTAACCTCTGAGTTTACACTGGCTATAGTTCTTTGCTACTTGTTTGTAACCAGGCACAGTTTTAGGTGTCCTTAGTGTCGCTTGTCTATTGCATTCAAAAGAGACAATGAAGCGGTGTATGGGTTCAAGATATTTATTGTACATAAACACATCAGGAACTGTAACTGGAACATGTACTTAAGCTAAATGACTGACTCATTACTTAAAACACACTTGCATGTGCATCTCCATGCTTGCATTCAATCTGACTGTACAAAATGGCACTGATCTTGCATGTGCTCAGTAACTTATATGCATGTGCTATCTAGCTACAGTGACTGACAAGGTACAATATACACACTGATCTACACTTAGTTTGTGCATTTTCACTTGTATTATTTTTAGCATTTTTGAGACTTTTTTTTATACACAGATCTCTTACATACTTGACTCATGAATCATAAATTTTAACTGCATGCTTGACTGTCATTCTCATGGCATATCTGTGGCTTTTTCTCATGTTAGGACAGACTGTTTTAGCAATGTGGTTCTTATGTGATTATTTCTTAAACCACAGTCTCTGATGAAAGAATAATAGTTTCCCAAATTCACAGTTGTGTGTCTTATGTCTCATTTCATTAACATACATGTTCTGTTTTCTTGATTTTGGGTGAAAAAATGTCTTGCATTGGGTAGAGTTTCCTTGACTGAGAGTATGCCTAGAATTGTTTTGCCCAATGTCTGTCCCTTATAGCTGACCATCAGCAGCTGCTGCATGTGTTTCTCCTCATTTACTGGGTGTACTGAGCCCTCTCAACATCCCCTTGACTAACTCCTGTCATGTTCAGGGCTGGTGAGGAGCTTGAGGCATTCTGTTGCAGCATTATTCTACTGTCAAGGGTAATCTTTTCTTGCTTTTCTCCCACTTTTTCCTACACATGCCTG
The DNA here is from genome assembly GCF_019279795.1 of Protopterus annectens. NCBI lineage: Eukaryota > Metazoa > Chordata > Ceratodontiformes > Protopteridae > Protopterus > Protopterus annectens. Next base: position 1,003,515,446 of record NC_056746.1, on the reverse strand, counting down.
GCAAATGTCCTGTAGGTGGGATGTGCAGTGATCTTCGGTGCTTCACCACCTCCCCTTCCAGATGGAGGCTGGCATCAGCATGACTGCCCGACTAAAACCACAGGCATCACTGCACTGTTATTTCCAGGGAAAGCAAACTGCACATGTGTGCCGTGAGCATGCTTGCTTCAGTCCTCTCAATCCATCCTCCTTTCTTGCTCTGTGAAGTGCCCAAACCACTACTCAGATTGAGGTTGTCTGTGCCATAGTCAGGGTTTTATCCTTTAGTGCCCCCGGTGCAGGCATATTTGTATGGAATTTACATTTTAGTACTTAGGTGTTCAGCTTTCTTCTGTTCTTTCAGAGAAACTGCATTAAGTACTTTAATGACTTCCTTTTCTGTAACGTTAAAAAACATGCCATACTGGATTTTCTCTAGTTTGTTCCTCAGGACAGCTGCAGTGAGATACAGGTCAAACCTTTGAATCTAGAACTTACAGTTCACTGATGGTGTTCCCCTACAGCTTTAAAATATGATGGTGGTTAGATGATTGCCAAATAGAGCCAAAGATTGAAGATAAGTATTCCTATATATTTAAAAATTGTCTTTAGTGCACTCTCTCATTGAAATTAAATATGGTAATGGAATTATGAGTAATAAACTTTATTGTATGATGAATTTGTGGCCAAGTTTTTGATAAAATGTGGAAAAGAAACGGAGTAAGTTTACTTGGCCACGTCTTTCTTGTATAGTATGAGTATGAATAGTGAAAGACATTTACTGCAGTACAGCAGAGCAGTACACCAGGAGATAATACAAATTTTGCTGTGTTTCCAAATCTGACAGGAAAAAATGAAATACACCAATGTTCAACAAGCAGTGTCTTACTGGCATTCAGGTAGTAGTGCCCTGCTCCCCTCCTGTGGCAGTGTACTAAAGCTCAGATTCCCTCCCACTGCCGTTCAACAAGCACAGTGTCTTACTGGCATTCAGGTAGTAGTGCCCTGCTCCCCTCCTGTGGCAGTGTACTAAAGCTCAGATTCCCTCCCACTGCCGTTCAACAAGCACAATGTCTTACTGGCATTCAGGTAGTAGTGCCCTGCTCCCCTCCTGTGGCAGTGTACTAAAGCTCAGATTCCCTCCCACTGCCGTTCAACAAGCACAGTGTCTTACTGGCATTCAGGTAGTAGTGCCCTGCTCCCCTCCTGTGGCAGTGTACTAAAGCTCAGATTCCCTCCCACTGCCGTTCAACAAGCACAATGTCTTACTGGCATTCAGGTAGTAGTGCCCTGCTCCCCTCCTGTGGCAGTGTACTAAAGCTCAGATTACCTCCCACTGCCGTTCAACAAGCACAATGTCTTACTGGCATTCAGGTAGTAGTGCCCTGCTCCCCTCCTGTGGCAGTGTACTAAAGCTCAGATTCCCTCCCACTGCCGTTCAACAAGCACAGTGTCTTACTGGCATTCAGGTAGTAGTGCCCTGCTCCCCTCCTGTGGCAGTGTACTAAAGCTCAGATTCCCTCCCACTGCCTGTCTGTGGATATGACAGACCAATCACATTACAGTGCGGGGACTGCCTTACAAACCCACAGACAGGACCTTTTCAGTTACAAGACGTGAAACACACACATGCACAACCACTGAACCCTTCCAGCTCACATCATTTGCTGTTATACTCTTACGGATATATACTGCATTGCATACCATGTTGTGTGACACCGAGTACATCTGCATACTATGTGATTATTAGCAGGTCACTTAAAAATACAGTGCTTCCAGGATGCCCATGTAAAGGGGCATTTTTACCTAATGACTTTACTTGGTTAATAAATAAATTGAAATGGGTTATTAAAAATGCATAGCTGAAAAAACTTCAGTCAGTTGTTGAGGGTATTACAACTTGTACACTGCCAACATAGCTATAGATGTTTTTTAAACTTGCTTTTCTTGCACAATCCCATAACCATACACACAAGGTATACAGAATTTTTTTCTAAATATGAAATGAGGTACTGTGGGATTTATCAGTGTTTCTTGTGATGCACCTTACCAAAGTGGGAATGAGCAAGGAAACTGTTAAAAGCCTTCGTTACTGTTTATGAGCTGGATTGGATGAAGAACTCATCATATCTACTTTCTTAGTCTGCTTGTAATGCATTTTAGGGGTATTTTAAATTAACTATCTCTTACACATCCACAGCTTAGCTTAATCTTCAGATATATATTTCCTCGGAAAAGAGCTGAAAATTAATCAGAATTAAGTCTGTGAATTCAAATCCCGCCAAAACAGCAAAAAAAAATAAAAACAGAAAGAAAAAAAAAAAAATGAAAAATACTTAAACTTGCCAAAACGAAAGTTATATACTTTGTGTAATTCTAGAACTGCTGTTAGAGTAGGTCCATCCTCTTAAATTCATAGGACTGAGGCTTTAGACTTGTAGCAGCACTTGGCACTCCAAATGTGTGTGTTTTCATGCGTGTATAAATATATGTATGTGTGTATGTGTATATATATGTGTATATATATATATATATATATATATATATATATATATATATATATATATATATATATATATATATATATATGTTTGTGTGTCGATGTACACACACACACACACACACACACACACACACATATTTATATATATATATATATATATATATATATATATATATATATTACACACACACACACACACACACAATACCACACACACAAATATATACAGATATCTATTTATGTATACATTCTACAGAGGTGTAGCTGGGGCTTTTGGTGCTCTGGGCACTTACTCCAACAGCAAGACCTGCAAGTATGGCAATTGCACGGCTCCAAAGTCAATTCAAAAAGCAGAACACATGAGCCAGCACAAGTTCTGTTGTATAAATGGCTTTTAATGTTGAAAAACTTGGGGCAAAAATACCCCTGCATAAATCAAACTGGTTTCGGAAGTTGGTGCTCCCTCAGCAAGAGTTGTGGACCAAAAAAGTCTTTAGGGAATGAGCTACTATGCTGATAAATAATAGCTCACTCTTATCTTTTCTACAGAACCTGTAGTTAAGGATCTGTAGTAGCTCATTACTATAGTTGCTAACACATACACACAAACACGCACAGTGGTTTTTTAAATCATCTGAACACCCATAGTAATTGTGGCTTTTTCTATGACTACAGGTAACTTGAGTTGACTTGCAGGGAGTGATCAGCATCTATTTTAGTTTCACACTCCCTACAGCTTTTCCTTGGGATAGCTCTTCCCTTTGACCCCTCCCCCCTATGAATTTGGGTGTGTGCATACAACACAGCTGCTGGGATGGGGGAGGTAGGCTGTCTTTGGATAACCATGACTGACCTGCTGTCATTTTCTCAAGTTAAACAGTAATTCTGACTTTGCATGACTTGTGTATTTATGTCGAGTGGGAATAATTTACTGTGGCACACTGATCAACAGTCAGATACACAGTGACCATAGCTCTCAACTTTCATTCTCCAGAATGTGAAACATTGCCTCTCATAATGTGGAACAAATGAGCATAATGTGGAACCCATGCTAATAACATATTAAGAGCTTCAACGAGGAAGCTCACAGGATGGTTAAATTGTGTTGGTTTATACTTACTCATTCTTTTGATGAATTAATATGATTCAGTATTGTTTTCCATGGATATCAGTTAAAATATTCTTAATGCTGAATGCGTGACAGACCCTTTCAGTGTGCAACAATGAGGAACATGGACATTTTAAGACTCAAAGTAAGGAGCATTTCTCGTAAGGAGGTACACTTGGAGAGGTATGACAAGTGACTTTGTTCTTACATAAGGAATTAACAACACCAATCACAATAAACATGCAAACTATGACTTGGTATATTCAGTACACCATGTTCACACAATTATATTTAACTTTTTTTTATACATTTGTTAACCTTGTAAGTACAGTGGTCTGGGAACCCATTACAGTTATGACCCAGGCCTTAAGGGCATTTTCAAATAGAAAAAGCAAAAAGAAAAGAAAGCTTTTATAAATAAATGTAACATAATAGGCTTTAAAAATACAGTAATACATGCAGCAGTGAAAAAAATTCAATTAATAACAGTTTAATTCTGTACCAATGAAATGTATGTATATCAAGTAAATTAAGAATAACAGTACAGAAGCCTGTTGGGGAAGCAGACAGAATAAAAAGCTAGAGATGGTGGAAAATGATGGAGTTGGGGACAGATTAGTTAGCAAAACGGGGCAGGAGCAGTGGAGAGGATGAAGTAGTAGTTGAGATAGAGATAGGTGAGAATCATGAGATGCTTGTTTGCCTATGTTTTGTTTATTACATGTATGCATGGATGTAACATACATCTCATATATAAATTTACACGTACGGTAGTGTGACAAGTTGTGTTCAGTCGCATGTTGTATGTAATGCACATAGACAGGTAATATGCATTAATGTCGTTTATAACTGGGCATTCACAGGTTTAGTATGTCAATATATGCTTGTATTACAGAGGAGAGATGTGAATATACATGTAAAGCATGGTTGTGTGAGGAGACTCCTACACCAGAAGATAACTGCACCATTGCTGTAGGCATTGCATAGTTGTATGGGCATTAGCTAAAAGTGAACTTTGGTCTCCTAGCCTATGTTTTTCAGTAAGCTGGACATCTCCAAGGCTGTGTACAGGCATAGATGTCCAAATGCCTTCTTGCATTATTTGTAAACATGAAGATGGTTACTGCAGATTTACCTGCTTCAGAGCTTTAATCCACATTACTTTCCTGGACTTTCCTCAGGTTATCAAACATTCTTAGAAATGCTCCCCCAATATTGCAGATGCAGTATCTAGGGCTGTAGCAACTGGATCAGTCATGTATAGGAATCCATGGTGATGAACCCCAAATTTACCTGAAGATGTCAAATCTATAATCCTCACCCCCCCCCCTCGATAAAGAGTGTTCATAAGAGATTTGATGAAGGGGAGGGGGGCTCGTACAATGGGTAAAGCAAATGTTTCAGTCACCTATGCCAAAATGCCACAGGAATTTCCTTTCCAGCCCTAGGCCATTTTACAGGAAGCCATTTTAACAGTCACAATAAAAGCCTGGAAGGCAACCATTTAAAAATAATGGCAGGGCAACTTTAAGAAAAAAGGTGGTAGCTATATATATTCCCCCAGGTGACAACATCATCTTGTTAGAAAATATTCTCTCCTACTTTTCCCAACACATACACAATGAAATCATCCTTCATGGGGATGTTAACATAAACTGGTTAAACCTACAGGCTTTTAACTCCACTACTTGCATTAACTTGCATGGCTTTACGCAACTAGTCTCAGTACCTAGATCTCATAATCCTAGTACTCTATTAGACTGGATTCTAGTCTCCGATCCCCTAAAGTACCATAACCCCGAAACCCTATCAAATTCTGTAAGCAATCACTCCCCTGTAAAAGTGCTTAGATAAACACTTCACTTCTCTGAGCTACATAAAGACATCACCTGTGGTAAACTAGCAAATTTGTGCACTGCTGCTTTTAATGACATCTCTAGAATTAACTGGGCACACCTAACCATACTCCCCTTAGATGAAGCTGTCCACTACTTTAACTCTACCTTCCTTAACATCCCCAATTCACTTGCTCCTCTCCGTACAGTCAGAATTGGAACTAATACAGCCCCATGGTTAACTTATGATATCTGCACAATAATGAAAAATATACAGGACATAGAAATTATGGCTAAAAACTAAACTTCCTACCCACTTGATAAAATGTAAAGAACTTAGAAAGTGGCTAAAAAGCACTATCGACAACAAGAAGGACCAGTACCTCAACCCCCTGTTCGCTCAAAAGTCCAGCCCTAAAAAAATACTAGAACACGCTAAATCAAATTCTGCACCTAATAACTCTTCTCCCCCCAATCCATACCCAAATAACACATCTGTAGAAACTGCCACCATTTTAACACCTACTTCATTGAATCCATATCAAAGATGGTAAACCCTGTGCCCTCCTCTACTAGCTCAAATGACTGCTCTACACACACACCCTACTCTAAATTCTACTAACTCTCTCTGTCTCCTGAACCTGTTCCCATCAACTGTATTGTCTCAACTCAACAAACTTAAACCCTTCTCTTCTGCTGAGAATCTCCCACCCTGTTTCCTACCGGTAGCTGCTGAGTGAATTGCTATTCCTGTATCTGCCCTAATAAACCACTCCATCACTGAATCTAAAATCCCTTCTAACTGAAAAGAATTCTACACATTACCCATACATAAAGGAGGTAACTCTACCAAAATTTCCAACTTCAGACCTATTGCTATACTCTCACCTCTCTCAAAAATATTAGAAAAATGCATACACAATCAAGTCATGCAACACCTATTACAGAAAAACTTGCTCACTCCCACCCAGCATGGCTTTCGCCCACAGAATAGCACTACAACTGCCCTAGTATCCTTCACCCATACTATCTCTCTGGCTAGAAGCAACAATAAACTTGTCTCGTGTCTTTTCCTCGACCTCTCTAAAGCCTTTGATACAGTCTCCCACTCTCTCCTTCTAACCAAACTGTCTTAACCTCAACTTCTTCACTGCTACTGTTGCCTGGTTTTCCAGCTAGCTCTCTGATTGTAAGCAGTCAGTGAGATGGTTGTCAGCTCTGTTCCCTCCTCTCTCAGTAAAGATGGGTGTACCACAAGGATCAATCCTTCACCCACTACTCTTTAACATCTTCACTAATCTTTTCTGTACTTCCTGGCCCCAGTCATCCCTCATGCAATATGCAGATGACTCTACAGTCAACACCATCTCTGATACTCCCTCTGATCTTATGTCTGCTACTCAAGAATCCTTTAACTCTGTTGAAACCTGGCTTTCTTAAAATCAGCTTATTCTTAACGCCCCTAAAAACTCCTTTTTCTTCATAAAAATTTCACCCACCCACCTCAAAATCAGTTTTTCCGTACTATTCCTTGATAACACCTCCATCATTGTTGAAAATAACACAAAACTTTCAGGAGTCATAATTGATGACCAACTTAAATTTGACTTGCATATAAACAACCGCATCAAAAAAAAACCATCAAAAACTTGGGCTTCTCTATCAAAACAAAAGGGTTCTCACTAACCAAGCTAAAATTACTGTCTCTCTCATGCCTACCTCCTACCTAGCCTATTCTACAGCTCTTAAATTCTTACAGATCTAAACTGCACATTGCTAGCCAAATTAGAGGCAACTTGCACCAAAGTAGCTAGATTTACAGCACAACAAACCTACAAATCTCACCATTGTCTTTCCCTAAAACATCTAAACTGACTTGAGCTTCTCCACCAGCTACTTCTCTCCCAACTCCTCATACTGCACTCAGTCCTTTACCAGAAATCTTACTGTCCCACCCTATCTCCTCTCATCTCATATTACAACCCCACCAGGCCACTACACAGCTTTGACCAAGACCTGCTACATATACACAAACCCAAGACCAAAACTGATAATAACCTCTATAGCTACTGTCCTCTTGCATCTTGGAACAAACTTCCACTAGAAATCAGGTCCCTTAAAATATTAATCAATTCAGAGCTGCAGCAAGAGAATATCTAAAATCTCAGTGGTCCTGCCTCTGTACACAAACTCCTTAAACCCTAGACAGTCCAGCTATGGCTCCATGTAGACCTCTATTGTCATGTCTATTACAAATACCGCTAACCTGGATATTCACTGCTATTGTATCACACTTTAACAGTGAAAAAACGAAAAAATTGTGATATTTGATTGTTTGCTTTAGGTTGACTATCTTCTGTAGTGAAATATTGAAAATTGTTTTTTTCTGATTCTTTCTGTGCTGACTATTCCCTGTAAAATCAATTTTATCTAGTCATTTGTTTTTCAATTTAAAACTTAATGTAATATTGTGGAGCTTTTCTCCCCAGGCCTCCGCTGAAAAAGGGCCATTCAGCTCAATTGGACAATCGCGGTCAACAAATGTAAAATAAATAAACTAGGGCCCAGTCTCATTTCAGGAAAAATGATGGACTGTCCTCCTTCCCTCCCTACCCTTACATCTCTTTAAACTTTTCAGGAAGTCTTGCTAAGCATCTGTAACTATGGTATCAGGTTACAACAAAGTCTTTGTTACTCAATTTCATTTAAA
>NC_056746.1:1003346883-1003501883 GCF_019279795.1 Protopterus annectens | reverse complement strand
TTGGTGCCAGAGCCATGGGCTCAAGGCTCAATGCCAAGAAGTGTTTAGTTATCCCCTTTGGGAAAAAACATGTACCAGTGATTTACCACATAGGTGGCAGTACACTAAACACCGAAAGTGTGAGAAGAGACTTGGGGACACAGGTGGACAGTAGTCTCACCTTCGATAACCACATCGCCACAACAGTCAGGAAATCCTATGTGGCACACCTCATCACTAAGGGCTTTTTATCCAGAAAAAATGGAGGTCATTATCCCACTGTACTCATCTCTCATTAGACCCATTATAGAATATAATGCCCCATTTGGTATGTATCTCTCAAAACATCTGCAACGACTGGAAAGGCCACAGAAATACCTCACTAAAAGAATCACAGGCCTAAAGCAGATGCCCAATGCTGACCATCTAAAAAATCCTCCAGCTATACTCTGTCGCATATCGTCTACTCAGAGGCGATCTCTGCTTAACATGCAATGTCATGTCAAACCCAGAGCTGTTGGACATGCTACACTACACTCAGAGCCACATGCTCCAGGGATCTAAACCTTGTCATCACAATGAACAAAACATGCTGGAGGGATAGGTTCCTCACCCAGAGACTCCCCAGACTCTGGAATAGACTGCCCATATATGTCAAGCAGAGCTCCTCTTTGGCCCTCTTCAAAAGGAATCTTGACGATTGGATGGGAGATGGGAAATTCATCCCTGGGATCATGTCAGTCACTTTGCTAGACAGGGGTCCAGGGAAGTTAATATTGTGGGAAGAAATGGTCAGGGAATTGTTATGGCTAGGCTTGTATAGGCCCTAGGACTGATAGCTTAGTACCAACCTATGAACTAAAGAAATTAAACCCACCAAAATGGGGGGCTTCATCCCCCCCCCACACCACCCTATTAAATATTCCAACTCTGAGATTGCACTACAGTGGAGAAAAGGGCAAAGGTCATCAACGGTGACCAAGTGGTTAGTTTCCCAGAGGCAAAATTCACCGTTCCGGGAAGTCTGTGTTCTAAACGTTGGATGTTGTTGTCTCTGTGTTAAGCGAGTCAATGTTATTGTAAGACGATGTTATAAAGGGGAACCATATATATATATATATATATATATATATATATATATATGTGTGTATATATATATATATATATATATATATATATATATATATATGTGTATATATATATATATATATATATATATATGTGTGTGTGTGTGTGTGTCTGTCTGTCTACCTCGACCCATCGAAATTACGATTCAACGAAATGTAATTAGGCGAGCTCTTTTTCGCAAAAGTGTATTTTTGACAAAATGCACTTTCGCAATAAAAGAAATTAAATAAAAAAAAAAAATGCAACACTAACCATATTTATGCAGGTGGGCAAGCCCCCTGCCCCCCCCCATGTGGGGGGGGGGGCTGTACTCCCCCCGCTACTTTTATATTCTCACTCCAAGATCGCACTACAGAGGGGAAAAAGGAATATTCCCTTAACTCCACTGTTCCGCGATCTAAGCAACAGCCCCTGCTGCTGTTCACTTAGTTGCCTTTTCGTGAAAGTGCATTTCAGCAAAAATGCACTTTCGTGTAAAAGAGCTCGCCCGATTATGTTTCATTGAAATGTAATTTCGATGGGTCGAGGTAGACCCATATATGTACATATACACACACTCACTCAGAATCATACATATGATTTACAGGCATTTAATTTATAACATATAAATTTACATTTTGACAACTTCAGACTGTAATAGTTTAGAAAATATTTTTGCACACAGTTATGGTTGCATATGGTTGTAAGATTGTGATGCATGTTTTATTTAAGTTTGGTATGAACAGAGTGATTTCATTTTTATACCTGCGGGTGTGGGTGTAATGTGCATCTGTGTGCATGCACATGCTTCCTATGGTGGACTACCATCCTATCTAGGACTGTTCTGTGCTACTTCTCACAGTAGTAACAGTCTAGAATAGGATAAAATTGGTATCGGAGAATAAATGCATGAATGTACTGTGCCAAAAATGAATACCTATACAGAGTAAGATAGAGGAGGTGATTGACAGATATGAAAAGCAGTGGATTAGTATTTTAGAAAATGACATTGTAGTGGCTGGCTGAATTCTGGAATTACTAAGTTACTTTGTTTATTCTCCTCCCTCAGGGCTTTGTGCTTGCTGTCACCATTATTCGTGAGGCTGTGGAGGAGATCCGATGTTTCATTCGGGACAAGGAAGTAAATTCTCAGATCTACAGTAAGCTCACAGCTAGAGGTTAGTTTCTTCGATCTTGCTCTCTGCATGTTGCTGTAAACCAGTAATGAGTTACTAAAACTGTATGGCTTCATATAGCAAGAGGTCTTCCCTGTCATAAATGCTGCGCTTGCTTTCTTTTTGTTCACAGTTCCACTCTGAAGTGAAAATACTAGCAGTAGTACTTTTATTGCTCCGACAGCACTGCAGTTACCTTATTTTAGAATTGGCTGTTCTGTTATTATATCAGCTGAAATTACTTTAACATGCATTTCTGTGTTCCAGGATTGAGCTGGTGGGAGCACGAATGCATACTTGTAATATATGAGAGATGCCAGGTTATTCATTGAGCCATGTTGTTCCTGTGGCTAATATTTTTGCAATTAGCTAATATTTTATTTCTCTGCAATGTGGTCATGTTCCTGTTTTAGTGAAAGCAGTAATAGTAGATCTACAGATGTGGCAAGAATAGCTGCAGGACTTCTGTGGGCGTGGGAGCTGTTATGTGGCAGCTGAAAATGGGATCTGTTAATCACTTGTAATGTGTCTATGGTGAAACTGTCACTGATGTCATATTGTTTCTCTCTTCACTACCCACAGTATCTGTAAATGTCCTTCCATTCACGTGTTGCAGTATTCCTTACATTGTGGGATTCCCTGCCTTAGGTAGCCCGACATCCAGCCGGTATGCAAAAGTACTCTTGCTTTAAGGTATCCCGTACGTCACATGCATTCTCCTCGCAAAGCATAGGGGAAAAAGGTGATGTCCGGATCTACCATCCTCAGAACTTCTTTATAGCCAGTCCAAATGCATCTCAAAATCATTTTTCTGAATGCCTAAGTTCTGTTTACTGGTCTTCGAGCCATTGCAGACAAGTCCCCCATTGGGGTTTTGTTTTTTCTTGACTTTCGTTTGCTTTTAGGGGTTAATGTCATCTAGGAAGGGTAAATGCAATGGCAGAGACATCTTCCCCAGAAAGACTGCCACAAACAGTGTTTATTTTGCCTAGACGCCTCTCAGGACCAGACAACCTGCAATATCTGTCAGGCTTTCATATTGAAGGCTCTGTAAAGTAAGCTTTTTTCCCCTTGCTTTGTATCTGGAGAATCAGTAACTTAAGCTTCTCACTAAGCATACCGTGGAAGGAACTTACTGGCCCGAGGGTCAGCCATTCGGGAAGAAGGTTAAGAAACCAGGACTGGAATATTCCGCAGTCCACCCCATTTCTCCTGAGGTAAGTGAGAACCTGTAGATTTGTCTGGCTTTATTGTCAGATTCCTATACTGTGACCGAGTTGGAGGCCAGCAGGGATCTGGCTTTCAGAATGTGTGATGAGGCTTTGCAGACATCCATTTTAAACATTCAGAAGGAACCACTGTTGATTATTTCTCGGGGAGGATTCTAGGGGTGTCCCCAGATTTTAGTTAGGGAAGAAGTCCCAACTACTGTTACTGAATGCCATCCTGGGTCAGAGCCTTCTAAGTTTTACAGAGCAGATATCCCACTGAAGAAAAAGCAAAAAGCTAGACCTGTCTCTCCTGCTGCTAGGGATCCACAGAGTGAGTGGCAGGTCATCACTCAGGGTTTGTATAATGCTTTGTTGGCAGTAAAATATTCTCAGGGGTTTCTGTTACACCCCCTCCCCCCCCAGTCCTCTACTCCCCTTAAAAGGACCAGGGAACATGATTCGTCTGATAAGGAGTTGACTTATGATGAGGAATCCCTTGCTTACTCTTCCCAAATTCCTTCTCCTTTGGACTATGGGTCAGAGGAAGAAGAATCTAACTGTCTGGATACTTCCTTCAAAGAATTTTCTTTTGAGGACACACACTCCAAGATGATGGAATTTTTTAAATGGGATTGTGCTCAGGTTTCTGAAATCCATAAGAGGTACTATGAGCTGCTGCAGATGGAATCTCCAAAGCCTTCTGCTATTCCTCCTGTTTTGGCTGCTATGTTGGATGCACTTTCCAATGCATCTAAAACTCCTGATTCTCTGCCCCCTGCTCCCACGAAACCTTATGGTTTTATGGGGTGCCTGAGGACTGTAATTTTTTGCACAAATGTCCTGCTGCTGACCCCTCAGTGGTGTCTGTAGACACTGACAAGCCCTCTCATTTGCTTTATTAGCCCAAGTTACTGCCTTCTGATAGACAGCAGAACAATGGAAAGGCTAAGTAAGAAGGTTTATATCTCGGCTACCTTGGCTTTTAGGGCTGTTAATTATCAGACCTAGTGTCCAGGGGGTCTATATTATATCCTCGAACGCTTAAAAAAGCGAACGCTGATTGATCAAACTTATTTTCGCGAAACTGCAAGATATCGAAGCAGCAGAAACTCAAATTTTTTCCTAGGGAAAGAATTCGGTTGTCCATTTCTTTTGCTTCGGTATTTTCAGTGTTATGGTGGAAAGTTACCGGTCGGATTCAGTTAAGTGTGCGATTGTGTGGATGTGAGTGTTAGGGTGATTTAGGTGAGTTAGCATTAAGGCTCGGGTTAGGTGCGTGTGCGATTGAGTGGACATGAGGGTTAGGGTGGGTTAATGAGTTAGGGTTAGGGAGCGGGTGAGGTGAGTGTGTGATAGTGACGGACCTTAGGGTTAGGGTTTGGGTTAAGGTAAGTGGGTAGTTAGTGGTGTGTGCATAGTTTAGTGTAGGGTTAGTTATCAGATTTTAGGTGTATGTGTGTGGATTTCTGTTTGTTTGGTGTGCTTGTGTTGTGTGTATGTGTTTTGGATCAGCGATTTTTTTTCCCTGGGAAAAAAATCGCTGATCTGACAGTTCGAGATTGTAAGCTTTCGCTTAAATTAGGTCGATCAATCAGCTTTCGCTTTTTTAAGTGTCCGATGATATAATATAGACCCTGTCCCGGTATGCGTTGGCTCTGCTTTCTCAGGCTTTTCATGTTATTTCTGATCTCCCAGACTCTGAGGGTAAAACGTCTGCTCTTTTGCTGTTAGGGATTCCTCTCAGGTGGTTTGTCATTCCATCAAGTGAAGTTGTGATACAGCAGATGCCTCTTTTTGGGCTGCTGCTTTTTGCTCAGTGATGAGAAGTTATTCTTGGCTTCGACTTCAACCATTGCATGATGATATCAAGGCTAAGTTGATGGATGCCACTCTTGATACTAAACACTTGTTTGGGGAACCTGCTGCTGGTTTAAGTCCCTTTTACAAGAACTCAAACGTGTTTCTCTCTCCTGTGCCTAAATTTCAAAGAAACTACCCCAAAAAGCCTGCTGCTGTTCGCAGACAATCTTGCCCTCCTACTAAGGGCAAAAAGATTGGCAAATGGGCTCCTCCTGCTAAGGCTACTCAAACTTCAGGGACTCAGAAGTCTTCCTTTCCAGATAAACCAGGTGTTGTCTAACTTATCCATCTCTTCACAGCTGCATCCCTCTTTCTCCAATTTTCTCTATCTCTTCTTGTTTGGCTTCAGATTACTTAGGATTATTGGATTCTGTCCATTATTCACCAGATGTATTTCAGGATGTGGAAATCCTGTCCTCCTTTTATGAGCATTCCTCAGCCTCCTTGGGAATGACTCCTTTTTTTCCCCAGAGGTATTTCAAGACCTTTTGACTCAGGGTACTATTCAAGAGGTACCTGTGTCCCAAAGGGAAGGGGGTTTTACTTCAGAATTTTTCTAGTTCCCAGAAAAGAGGGTATTGGAGACTAGTGCTTAGACCTCTCTCATCTAAACACTTTTCTGAAGGTGCCCATTGTTCAAATGTTGTCCCTTCAGACTCTGTTTCATCTTTTGTTTCCTCAGGCTTCTATGGTGTGTCTGGATTTCAATGATGCTTATCTCCATATTCCAATCCATCCCTTTTTCAGAAAGTTTTTGTGTTTCACTGTTGCTTCTTGGCATTTTCTGATCTCTGCTTTGCCCTTTTGCTTTTGTACTGCCCCAGGGGTATTCACGTAATGCCTCTCTCCTGTGATTGCTTTTTTTTGCAGGCTTTAGGGGATCCAAGTATTTCCTTACTTGGATGACCTGCTGATTCTAACTAATTTACAGTTATTCCCAATGATAAAGCAATATTAGCTATTAGCTATGGTAGATTTCCTGGTTAGTCATCTATGGGAAGATGAGAAAGTAATCAATTTGATATGTACCTTCCTCAGGTTAATATTGGAAAATAACTTATTTCTTTTCTGTGATGAACATTATTGGCAATGATGGGGGGTTGCCATGGGAACTGCATGTGCCAATACATATGCTAACTTAGTATTGGCACAATTGGAAGAAGTCATGCTATCACATAACAACCATTGCCACAACTCTATTATTACAAATGTTTCGTGAATGATATTTTTATTCTGTGGGTAGGTGACATGGAACAACTTCAGTGATTTGTGCAATATCTGGAACAGAGTACTGACTTTTTAACATTTACTATGAAGGCATCTTTACAACAGATAGAATTTTTGGATGTCAATCTATACAAAGATGAACTTGATAATTTTCAAACTAAGTTATATAGGAAGGACTGCTGGAGAAACTTGCTTCTACAAAGGAACAGTATGCACCCTCTGTACATTTATCCCAATATAATATAATTATATTTTAATTGTTTGCTTCTAGGATTGATTGTCTCCAATTAAGTAATTATGATGATATATTTAAACGCTGAGATACAAATGATGTAGTGAAATCTGAAGAAGCGTGCCGAGGGAGCACGTGAAAGCGCTTATTCATCTAAAATAAACTTGGATTTTATGCACTATCCTATGGTGGTCGTGTCCTGTCTTCTTCTACTAATTGGTTTTCTTGTTCGGGACTGGGACCCTTTGGTCGGTAGCTGTACTTCATTATACTTTAATAAAGGGACAAATGATGAGAGTCTCTAGACTCTGTACACAAGATAATATATATGAACAAAATATTCAGGAAATGAGTGAAAAATTTATGAAGAGGGGTTATAAACCCCATGAAATTTGAAAAGCAGTCACTAATTGTTCAGATGTCCTTCACACGAAGGCTAAGCCATGGTTTAAGAGAACTATAATGAATAGTTAGGACTTAAATGATTTTTAAGACCAAGAAAAATGTAATGTGAAAATGATTTTTACCATATAATAATTGCAACAATAAGATCACTCAAATAATAAAGAAGAACTGGAACATTTTAAAAATGGATGATCAAAGAAGAAGTGTTGTAGGGGAAACGCCAAGGTTCACTTATAGAAATGGTTTGAATTTGAAAAGAATGTTTTTCAAAGACATCTGTCTCTATAGACTGCTACAACAAGAGAAGAAATACATCAGGAGAGGGACGTTTCATTGTATGCATTATAAAGGTTGCCTATATATTGACAGTACCAACATATTTAAATATCCGGTTACAGAAGTGGAATACAAGCCTAATTTATATGCAGATGTCAGACAAAGAACTTGGTACATCTTGCAAAGTGTCAGGTATGCACTTCATTTTATATAGGCAAAACCAACCAGATGGTTAAAGAAAGAATACTAAGGCATATGAGAGATATTCGTAATAAAGATATACACAACACTTTGGTGCACAGCATATTATGTTGAATTCTATGACTCTTAAATTTATGGTACTATATGTACAAAAAGTGAATATAAGAGGAGGGAATATAAGTCATGAGACTGAATATAGTGAACTAAAATGGATAGCCGACCTGCAAGCAGATCGGCCACCAGGGCTTAATGGTGTATTACCTCTAAAACCAGCCCTAAGATGGCGTAGACCCAATACTTGATTTTAATTGGCTATTGGTTCTTTTTAACTAGATTTCAAGTGCTATTTTAATATGGATTTGTTGAAGAGCAGTTTTTGCTTGAAAACGCTCATCCTTGGTTTCTTGAGTTAGTTTTATTGTATTTATGTCATGGTGGCCCGAGTGGGTACTTTCACTGATAGTCTTACTTTTTATTTACCACAAGAGGCTTTCAGCGTTCTGTGGCTGCTGGTGTATTTTCGTTTTGTACTTTAACCCCTTAAGGTCTAACTTCCTTCTTTAAACCACCCATTCTCAATATTTCCTGGCAACTAAGCCTTCTTACTCTTTGTGATGTTTTATCCTATAAAAAAAAAAAGTATATATATATATATATATATATATATATATATATATATATATATATATATATTGTTAGGAACTTGCATTTGAACTTCTATTGTATTATTTTATGCACTCTAAACATACTAATTGTCATATGTACAGATGTAAAATCATTGTAATCTTCTTTGGAGTTTTCTCCTCTGGTCTCTGCTGAAAACAGGCTTCTGGCCCAGTCAGACATTACCCGGTTATCAAATGAAAATAAATAAATACATTTTCATCCTCTTTTTCTCCCCAGGACCTCTCAAGGTATTTAGACAATACCGCAGTGATATGGTATATAAACAAACTTTATATAGTTGCATAATTGACATTTATGTTGACCATACATATTTGAGATGCTTTTGCTGAAAGATATTTTGCTAACAGAAGTTTTTTTTTTTTTTTTTTATTTTTTTTTTTTAAATAATTGTTGCCACTCCCCCTACATTCATCTAGCTACCATTCCACATTTGCTCATCTGTTCACTCCATTGTCTTACAGGAGTTCCATTTCCCCTTTCATTATTTTTGTTTCTCTGAACGTAGCATTCTAGGAAATGTGAGAGCTAGGATCTGTGGCTGTTTTCCACTGGTGGGCAGGAGATGATGTGGCAGTTGTGAATTGTAATCACCATCCATTGACAGTATAAGACATTTTTTTTAAATTCTCTTTAAAGCCTCCACTGGCCAGAAAGAGTGCTGGATTGCTTCTTTTGCAAGTGCACAGTTCTGCATAGCAAGTCTCACTGCCTGGCATTCTTATGCTGCTTATATCTCTCATACAAGCGCTGCAATTCCAGGCCTTCCTCTGGGCATGGCTCTTACAACAGGACTCCACTGGTACTTTCCCTTCATGCTGAATGACTAGCATTAGTCACTCACTACTGTCATTCCACACCTGTCTTTTTCAGGCATTGCAGACCTTTATTTTCACTTCCACTCGTAGTGTATGCTTTATGTATTATCAGTACTGGCTTCCTCTACCTTGCTATGGCTTTACCCTGGTGGTTGAGTTGTGACAGTGACCTCATTCAGCTACTGGCTTCAGGAGTCCTGGTATGGTACCTGTGCAATATCCACAGACAGTGTATACTATCATGGTAGTCTGCCTGTCTTTTGGTGACCCCAGTTTCAAGCCCTACTTTTTTTATACTCATTTTCATGTGTACTAACATGGTAGTCTGCATGTCTTTTGGCGACCTCAATTTCAAGCATTACTTTTTTTTTTTTTTTTTTTTTAATGCTCATTTTCAGGGTTTTCTAACAGCTCTGTTCATAGTACAAAATGTAGAACTTTATTAGCACAGGGCCTTCCTGCCCAATGTGGACCGATGGCAGGCTCATCACTGTAAGCCTAGCAGATATTGACTTTACCGCCAGAGGCACAGGTGCCAGCTTGGCTAATGATAGTTTTACTCTTTGTTGCACGTCTCGCCAACTCAGGCGGTACTTGCAGTTGTTTTTGCAATGTAGGTCAAAACAGTGCTTTTCTTAACTGAGTTGGTCCCACAGATGGTTTAATCTCCTCCTCCTGTCATCCTTAAATTATCTCTGGGACAAACTCAAGAAAGAAAATCACTGGTTTGGATTGCAATGTAGGAACATCTGTTAGCACAAACTAAGTCGGGTGAAACTTGCAAACAACAGAGTGATATTACTCTAATACTGTGTGATAGTGTTGTGGATCATTTATTACTATATGTAAGATGATATTACTCTAATACTGTGTGATAGTGTTGTGGATCATTTTTTTATTGCAACTGAACTTTTGTTTTTTAATAAGAAGCAAAGGCGGTCAGAAAGACTGACTTATGAAATGCATAAAACTATTGTTGGCATCTTAGAGCACAGTAGCTGAGAGAACTGATCATAATTCTTTAAGTCATAGTGCAAGGGATTTCCAGTTTTGCTCCTTTTGGTTTCTTCCATCTGGACATTTAAGAAATGAGACATATAAATATTACAGAGGAAATAGCAGAATAACTAAAGAGGACTGCACAGTAGTTGTTGGGCAGGCTGTAACATGATATAAAAATAACTACACAGTATGGAAAGCTTATTTATTGATTTTAAAAAGCAAGCATGTTGTTAATGAGCACTGCTGAGCAACACCCAATTAAACAGCAGGCTGGGCAGGAATGAAAACCACATTTATCATTAATTTTGGAAAGCAGCATTGAAGTGCTTCCTGGTAAAATTGTAATGAAGTGCTACAAGTAATAAAGCTTAAGTGATCACTAGTGTATACACTTGCTTCCTTTCTGAGCTGATGGACTTATTGTTGTTAAAGGTAGCAGGGAGGTCCTGACTAAGACTTGCCATATAGGCTCCACTTACTTCGCTTACCCAGGTTTGCCTGTGTAACAGAACACAGCCCTTTTTTTAAATAAGAGATGGGGTGTATTGTCGTGAGAAACACTTATGATCTGGATTAAATGAAACATCAAATCTAAATTTTTATCACTGTCTATACTTTCTTGTCATTTCCTTAATTTTCAGACATGGTGTTTTATGTATTGCATTCACAGAAATCATCTGATATTGCCTCGGATATCGGGGTTCAGTTTTATACAAAAAAGAATGAGAGCATGCTTATGGAAGTTAAGTTCATTTACTTCTCTGCTCACTCGTGATGTATAGTTTGTTGTCATTCTCAAGCTCACTGACACGTGTCTTAATCTTTGGTTAAATTTTACAGGAACAATGAAAGTAAAAAGCTGCAACATACAAGTAGGAGACCTCATTATTGTAGAAAAGGTAACACTTTTTTTGTATTTGTAATTTGCCTTTTCACATGGCTGTGTACGACATGACATAATAGGTTCTGTGCAGCAGGCAGCTCATTTTACACAGTTTCACAGGTTGGCACTAATAGGTAAAATAACCAGACTTGTTTCTGTCCTACACATGCTCAGAGTTGCAGTACTGTATGCAAAAATATATTGTTTAAATTGAGCATAACACAGCTTCCCTTTCTGCCTTCCATTTGACTCGGATTATATCATTTCAGATGTATTAATTAATAACATTAACATAATTAATTAAATAGAGTACACCCCCAGGACTTAGTTATAATGATCCCCATACTTGACATTTCTATGAAGTTCATTAAGGTAAAGTTGGGTAATTTCATAGTCAATTCTGCCACCTTAAAACTCAAGGTCCCAGAGTTTAGTCTTTGTTTGGGTATTCTTTCTGGAGACTGCATGTTTGCTCCATATTTGCATGTTTATTTTTTCTTTTTCTGAACATGTATTGCACTTTAGAATAACCTTGAAAAGGGTGTGCAGGCTTGAGGACATCTGTGCACAGTTAACAAATGGGCAAATAAATACATTCTGACACTTATTTTAAGTATGCAAGTTCATTCAAAAGTGCATTACTAATATGCTTTTTTATGATGCTGCATGTACCTAATAATAACTTGGGTTGTTTCTGAATAAATATATTTTTTATGTTGTTCTGCCTTTTATAGTATATACTGCTTAGGATTTCTATTGTACAATCCATGTGTCTGCATCATTTATTTTTCTGTTAGGTATTTTTGTGGAGCTTTTCTTTCTGGGACTCTGTATAAAAGAGGCAACCTGCCCAGTCAGACTATCCTGGTTAACAAATGGAGTAAATAAAAAGTGAATATGTATTTTATTCGGTTACTGATGGACCAGACAATGAAGTGGTTATGTGTATGGTGGTATGGAATTAGGAAATGGATGTTGAGAATGGATGACTTGCTCTTTTGCTGCTGTCAGCATTATGCTGTTGATTTTAGGATTTTATGGGAAGGGAAATCACTTGACCAGGATAGATCGGGTAAGCCAAATTGCTTTCTTCAAGTGCCAATTGACATGGGAGTATAGTGATGCTGGAAACTTTTTTTGCATTTGGTTGCTGTAGGATTCAAGCAGCAGTCTCTAAATGTGCCAGTCAAATAGCAGGTCATATGTCATTTTAAGTCTTTTGGTAGCTTTACACAACAGCTGAATAAAATAAGAATATAGTGTCTAAGATAGTATAAAAGTCACTTATTAGTGTCCCAGAGAAATGTGACCTGTTAAAGGAAATGAGACCTTTTTGAAAATAGGCTATAAATTAATTTGTGTCATCCATCATTTAGCACAAACGTGCGGCCTTATATTGAGTATAGCAGACATGAAAACAAGGTTTTGGCTCTGTTTTCAGAAAACAGGACAAATGTGTGTAGTGTAAAGTCACAGTACTTTGATCAATGAGTCTTGAAAGTATCTTGTAGTGCACACTGCAAATAACAGTATGTCATAGGAGGGCAACACAGTGTGGTAGTATAGTATGCTGTACATACTGGATGGGTAGGGTGTGATTTTTATAGTGCAACACATCAGGATCAGTGATATGCACTATATACGCAGCAAGGGTGCTGTACCTTACTGCAGCACATCAGGTGCAGGGATTTGTGCTGTAACAAACACACTTTGGATGGTGTGATATGATATCTTACATGTGGGTGTGTAGTATGCTGCACAGCATTACACACAGTAGTGATATTATCATAAATTGCAGTGGAAGAGAGATGGCCATGTACACTACCCACACAACATGTATGTAATGTATACTGCAGTATACAAGGGTTATCATCATGGGCGGGTTGATTGATGTGCTGTAGTGTAGCAGTGTACTGCATGTACAGTGGGGGATGAGATAATGTGGACTTCATGATGACTTGGCTAATCCTAGAAGAACACAGGTGAGGCTGGTGTACCACATGCTTACCATGTGTTTGCCTGGGAAGGCTTGGGAGTATAGAGTTTGTACACTGGGGATGGTACAGTATGATGCAGCTTGACAGAGGTGATACTTGGGTCATCATGGTTAACATGGGCCAAGGTGGCATAATTGTTTCAGTGGAGTGCAGCTATGTCTTTGTAGCATTTCTTTACTGTTCCAGTGCCCTCCATAGTCTGACCAGACCCCTGTTTGTATCAGTTAAAGGAAGGTTACAGCTTAACTGAGCTGGGAAAGAAACTAGGTAACAGAAACAGTGAAGCATTTATGACGCAGATGTGTTACCCACAATCAGATTAGGTCTTGCAATGTGGAAAAACAGATCTCCTTAAGGGATGTTGTTGTGGAAGAACTGAGTGTGATAAGAAATGGTGGGTTTGTGGGAAGTTCTCACCTGATAAAAATGTGGAAAAGAGTAGAAGATAACAGTGAATCTAATCCAGTGTGGCATTGCTTGTCTTTCTCCTTTTCCATAGTTTTAAACCATCTTCCCCTTGACCCTGTACTTAGTATATTTACATGCATGAATGACCCCCTGTTTAAGCCCATCTGCTCACTGTTTCTTACTAATGAGCTCCCCTGGTGAGTGGTCAGAGCCCTACAGAAACTAAGCATATTATTATGTGCTGCAAATACAAGCACATCTGCATTTTTATTTTTCACCATGTACATCACTTATCTCAGTATCTGGAGTTCAGATGAAAAGTTAGAAAATACTGATGTCGTACTGTATATTACTGACTGTGTTTCATCAATAGTTTACATTAACATACTTCACAATTAACATTGTTTTTTTTTTTTTCGTAGAACCAGAGAGTTCCTGCTGACATGATCTTTCTGCGAACATCTGAAAAGCTTGGTAAGCATCTGGGATGGATTAGGGAAATAATCATTTATCACACCCAGTGGTTAGAAAGAAAAGAAATTCATGAGTATGTTGTTGCTGTACAGCAGAAAATGCCAATGCTGCAGATGCTTGGTACATTCTACAGTATATACTGGTGCACTGTAGTTTTAAAAAAAAATGAATTTGTCATTAATAAGAAGTGATCAGACTTGAAATCTGTCTGTGGGAGTAACAGCAAATCCTGACCTCAACAGTTAACCAAAGGTCTTACTAGTCACATGCACAAAATGAAGAACATGCTTAAAGAACAGAAAATAGTGACGTTACTCTTTGTATCTGAAAAAGGCACAGATTTTTTTTAATTGTGTCATCAAAAAATCATCTTTCATTATGACATTAGAAATTGACACCAAGGCAAGGTATCCATACATGACAGCAGTGATCTATGTTCAGGAAAGAGCATAGACCAGCAGTAAAAATGACTTGAACAAGAAAGGAGGGGGAAAGATAAAATGATTTGTTGCCTTTTTTATGGGGGGGGGTCTTTGCAGCTGTGCTGTGATACCCTAGGTTTGTAGGTGGTCAGAGATGCAGGGCCCCACAAATGAAAGCCCACTGAATGTGTGGGTGCATTAGAAGGGTTCTGGAATATGGTGATATCACACTGTAATATAGCATGGGGCACTTGAAGAAATGGTCCTCCCTATTAGTTGATGGTGCAAAGACCTCACTAATAACAGAATTGGGCTATCCAGGTTGGAGTTTAGGGACAGAAGGAGACTCAGAAGAACTGACAAGAAGACCTGAAAGTCTGGTGCGGGATTCATTTTGGGTTGGCAGACTTTCAAGTAAAATAATAAAAACTAGGTATAGTTCAGTTTTCAAAGTAAATGCTGCTGCCTTTTTTTCATGTAAAATGCCATTACACAGAATTCTAAGTGGGGTACCGCAGTGCATTCAGTGCACTTGATTTCTGTAGTTCACCAGTATTCTCTTTTAACCTTAAGTTTGAGCACACAGGTCACAGCAGGTTGTCATACTGAGCAATTTTTCTGAAACCTGCCCCATGGCTGTCTTTAGCACTGATAGCGGAGTGGGATCAGAGGGTTGTAGAGACACTGTCCATCATGGGACAGCACTGCAGTTCACTGTGTGCGTAACACACTTGACCGTTCCAGCCTTAGATGTAGTTACATTAGTTGAATTTGAATGTTCTTCTTCTTACAACGTTGGCTGCATGATTACAGTAATATACCAGGTTCCCTACAAAGAAAGCAAGAATAGGAGCATCTAAAGGTACTGACCGTGTTCCATTACTACACAGAGGTTACTGAATGGCTTTGGGAGACTGACTGCTGTTCTGTCAGTATAGGGAAGTTGATGGCTGTCATTGGCACAGTAGGTCAAGTAATTGAATCCATTTCCCCTCCTCTTAATACTTTCCAGCTGTGGTACCTCTGGCTTCATTTTATGACTCTGTGGCCCAAGTAAACAGTTAAATCAATACCAAGCTGGCATGCTTATTTGTTTTTCTAGAATCTTCATGACAGAAGTACTATTGCTGATACTTCTCAGTTTGCATTTGTAGCTGCTTGCTTTAAAGTCTTTGTTTTTTATCCTATAGTATTTTGGAATACCATTTGTATCACACATTCATGCTATACTGTGTTGCATTTCCATATGCTGACCATTCCTTCTTTCATGTTACCGTACTTTGCCCCTTCCCCAAGCCATATTTATCAGATAGTTGATATACGGCAAAATTTTGGACAGACGCATTTGACCAAGTACCATTACATGTTATAAGTTTTAAACTGAGAGCAGCACTATGCCTGTAAGTGACATCACTGTGGCGTTTCCTGCACTAATTCTGCATGTCTTCATTTGCTTGTCTTGTATGATTCTGGACTGACTGCCTTGGCATTATACAAGAGGTATAAGTTTTCTGAAATGATTTGGCTTCTGCTAGTATGCCAGAATAAAGCCAAGTCTGCAGAGGTGGCTAAACAGCTTTGTTGTAATGGAACCAAAGAAAATGTGAATTAATTAGGTGGAGGGAGGTTTGTGTTGCATCTGATACAATGTCCAAAGCCAAAAACAAGAGCTAGTACAACATGCAGTACTACTGTTCAAAATGCTGTCCCACTGCAGGCTATAGCAAACAGGACCATTTTAATCAGCACTTGTATGTACAAGTAGGCACAATTCTACAGATGCTAAATTTATCAGTGTTAAAAATGAGCTCATTGATGCTGTACTTCCTGCAGTTTTTTTCTTATTTTGGAGATCACCTTGGAAAACTTCATCTTGTACTGAAATAGTTGTTACTGAGTTTGGATTCTTCAGGTATTTGGTTATCCATCCACAGCGCATTTCATAGTTTCATAGTACACTGTGTTCAGGCCTAATGGCCAGCTTGGAAAAGTTACTCAACACATTAGTAGAAATGACCTCAGATCTAACCTGTTTGAACTCCTAGTAGATGGGGAAAGTTTATTCCAAGATGCAATATATTGATATATATGGGTCCCTATCAGTTTATAGAGTTTTCAGAAACTCGAACTCCATAAGGTTGAGACCATATGGTCGAATTTTTGGAAACCCGAAGCTTTTGAATGGAGATTGCCATCCAGCGAGGACTGGAAAATTTACTCTCTTCCTCACTGTAGTGCAATCTTGGAGTTCGCGTATATAATTTGCAGGTGGTGTGTGTGTGGGGGGGGGGGGGGGGACTTCTCCTGCAAAAATGTAAAAAAAAAAAAAAAAAAAAAGATAGATCTTTGTGTTTTTTTTGATTGAGCTTTTTGGAAACTTGATCATAAGGTCTCTTTGATAATTTTTTCAAGTTTCCGAAAAATCGATCATCCAATATAGACCCATATAGATATATATATATATATATTTAAATATATATATATATATATCCATATATATATATATATATAGAGATCATCCAATATAGACCTATATATCTATATATATATATATATATATATATATATATATATATATATATATATATATATATATAAAGAGAGCGAGGAAAAGCTTTCTCATCCTTTTTAGCTACTGGTAAATGAAAAGGGCAGTTGTTATCCATACGTATTCTTCCCTTTTCATATAGCTCTGATTCCAGCAGCAGCCTTAAATAGGATCGTGAATAGCTTAAAAGCCAAAGAACAGTTTGAGCCTAATATGTCTGTACATTACAGAATATAGTTCGAGCATTTAAGCAGTCAAAGTATCACAGTTTTTTAGATGAAGGTATTGTCATGTAAACCACAGATTACAGTGGTTTGGATTCATATGCAGAAAAGCAGAAGACAATCTGGTAAAGACTATTTCGGAGAGACAATAATAAGGCAAGAGGAAACCAGGGTCTCCAACAAAGATAGATGGATTTTGAGGGACGACCTGTGACAGTTGGACACGATTGCCGAAGAAGGTAGGAGAGCAGCATTGAATAGAGAGAGGTGGTGACAGTTGACTATAAAAATGGGAAAGAAGGTTGATGATGATTCTGTTAATGTACTTGTATGTTGTAAAGTGATAATACAACAGTCGTCACTATAAGAGAAGAAGATAACCTGTTCAATAATAGCCCTGATATTTGCATTCCTAATAAGATGGAGGAATATTTCCATGACACTGGTTTAAAGATTTGGCCTGTAGTGGTTATTGTCTGATCTTTCTACACTGGCTTTAACCTTAAAAGACAACTTATTTATATAAACCCTGGATTCTTTAATATTATACGCAGCCTTGATATTTTTTTTTCATATTTTATTACTTCAGTCAGCTCTGTAGGCTGCAAAGTAGATTGCTCTACGCTTACTAGAGTTGAGGTTGAAACAGTTATCCTCCATCCATGATTTGACATGGCACAGGTAGAGTTTCAAAAATTTTATGTCATCCTTTTTAGTTATGATAGTCACAGTTTTTAAATTATCAACATATTTTGATAGAGTTCTCACCACTGACTGGTAGAAAGGAAGATACAATATTAAGTAATATAGGTCTGAGTACTGAGCTCTGCAGGATTCTTGTGCACACTACAGTCCACCCTGAAGGCGATCTGCATTCTGATAACCAAGTGTTATCCTCTCTTAACTATATACAAGTTTGTACTGTGATGCAGAAGACCCTGCATAATTACATTGCGTGGGATGGTGGCAAAGTCTTTAGCAAGATCTAAGTAAACTACGGAGATGCTTAAGTTCTGATCAAGTACAAAACTGACCGATGACCGAGTAAAATAAGTCATTATATCATGTTGTATAACCTAACATTCCAGATCATATGATTTGTCAAACTGGAGTAATGACAGCAAGTACCTTTCTAGCCATTTACCTAACATTAAAGAAATCTTATGGGATGGTAATTTTATACAATGCATGTCCTACTTACTTTGTGAATAAGAGACATATTTGCAGACCAAGTTATAAGAACACCTCCTTCCCTTTAGCAAGGCAATGAATAAATTGATAAATGGGAATGACTAGCTCTTCCCCAAGCTTTAAAGTTGTACAGAAAAATTTTGGAAGTGGATCCAAGTAGTTCTTCCTCTTTACATGTAAACTTTGCTGAAAATGTGTATGGTTTCGTACTTCTAAAGAGACTTCTTAACAAGTTCTTCAGCAATCAATGGACAGTTGACATCCAGAAACATACCATAATGATATTTGCTTGCATCAGAAATTAAAAAATTATTTTGCAACTCTGCCATGAACTTAGGGTCATTTACTGAGTTGTTCCCTAGTTATGGAGCCTCCGACCTTTGCCTGGCTTTTTTTTTCTGATAACTGAGATGTTTGTAGAATGAGGTCTTGTTATTTAGCAATTATAGATGTTCCTCATACCAAGATTTGGCTCTAACAATTTATTGACTTAATTTCTTGGTTACTATGTCGCATGTTTATACCAGCTGAAGTTCAACGTTTCCTGTAAATCTTTTTATCTGAGAAGAAACATCTAGAAAAGAATGGATTCAGTACTGATCCAAATGGGACATCATGGGTAACATCTGTTGAGACAGCTATGTAGCCACCCCCCCCACCTTGACCTACATTTTCTTGATTAACTGATATTTTGCCTATTGAGTTGTATGTGGATTGATGTTTAATACTACCATGTTTTCAGTTATTTTCTTATATGGGGTAGTTCGGTTAGTTATTCAAATGCCACCATGAAAGAGACAAGATTTCTCCTTAAACTCCTACTGTTTCATAATTGTCTGAATTAGATTCTTCTTTGCCGTTTTGGATACACTTCGTTGACTGTCTCACCATGATTTTACATAGAATACCAGTCAAGCTGATGAACCTAAAATCATTTGGGGTGCCATGTAACCCCCCCCCCCTTTTATTCAGCCTAAAATGATATGGGGTGTGATGTGACCTCCTTCCCTTCTTTGTGAACTGGTTGCTGTAGGTCAGGGATGTGTTGATATGAAAATAGTTTATTTAACATGATTGATAGGGATTTAATCAGATGGTCCATGGAACTTAAGTTTTCTTTTTTATTTTATTTTATTTATTTATTTTTTATTATTTATTTGCAGTTTGTTTGCCAGGATATTCTAGTTGGACAAGGAGCCTGTTTTCAATGGAGTCCTGGGGAGAAAAGCTCCAGAAAAATACAAATACATAGTACACATTGCACATTTGCATTACAGATTATCTCAAAGGAATACAAAGTCAATGTAAGAAAAGGTTAACAGTGATAGAATACATCAGTATAGTTTGTAAAACAGCAATAAAAAAAAACACTTTTTTACAAAAGTAGCAGCATAAGGTAACTGTTAAGTAGCTGGTCAAATAGTTCAATAGAGCTGTGGAATTGTAGGAGGCAGTGATGGCGTATTTATTTCTAGGAGAGTAGGAAGTGGTATTAGAAGGATTAGGGTGGATGGGAACAGGAGCACTTCCACTGTGAAATTAGGTGCGAGTGTAGCAAGGTTTTAAATGAGAAGAGACTGCTGGTGATGCGGATAGGAGATGGTAGAGAATTCCAGAAGCGTGCAAGAGAGAAGGACATTAGGTCATTCCCGACTGGACGTGTGGGTTTGTGCAATTTAATTAGTTTTTGGGAATTAGATCTTAGAAGTCGTTCTGGTTCATAAATTTCAAATGTAGTGGCTAGGAAGGGACAAAGAGAGGGGTTGTAAATGAGTTTGTGTGCTTGGATGAGTTGGGTATAAGTGAACAGGTGGGGTAGCTCAAGCCAGTTTAGTTGGTGAAGAGAATTACAATGGTGAGAAATGGCTCTGTGACCTGCTGCAAATTTTGATATCTTGTTATAGCATGAGGAGAGTTTTGTTTTGAGGGAGGATTGCAGGTTGGTGAGGATAAATGCACCATTTAGGAGGGATTTATTCATTTATTTTATTTTACATTTGTTGACCGGGATAATCCGACTGGATATATGTCTATTTTCAGTGGAGGCTGGATATATGTCTATTTTCAGTGGAGGCCCGGGGAGAAAAGCTCCACATACCAGAGAAGAGACCATACATACGTCACTGAGTGACAAACTCAGGCAGACATGTTTAGAAAAAATATAGACAAAGAATACAGGCAGATATCAATAGACACAATGTGCAGACTTGCATCTGATTGGCAGAGACGTATCAGAAAATGTGAACATAGAGTGCAATCAGATTTCATAATTCACAATGCTTAGACATTCAAATGCTATGAGGCATAGATACTTGGCTAAACAGCAGGTTGGGTAGCAAGACATGTATTAGTGAAGTTTAGTCAGGTTTAGAACAAGAGCACAGCCAATGAGATGTGAGGTATTTTTTGAGTTCTCTTTTAAATAGGGCTAGTGAAGTTTCCTTGATAAAGTTAGTAGAGAGTAGATTCCAGATTTTACCGGTTGAGTTGGCAAATATAGCATTGCCTGCAGAGTTTTTGGGTCAGTATCAATAGTTTATCAACTGAGCGTAATGGCCTGGGGGCACTATGAGGGGTGAGAATATTTTTGAGGGCAGGGGTGTTAATCAGGTTGATGGAGTATTTTACGTGCTACTGTAAGCTGGTTGAATTGTAGAAGGGTAGGATACTCTAGCCATCACAGTGCTTTGAGATTCTGGCAATGGTGGGTCCTAAAAGCCAGGTGGGGTGGGGTGAGGAAAGGTTTGGCTCTGTACAGGGAAGCCAAGTGTGGGATGAGATGAGTATTAGCTAGTATGAGACTAGTGGAAGGAGAGATATAACGATTATAGCAGTATAGCATACCAAGTTTTTTGTGGGTTTTTTGATATTTACTTGTAAATGTTTGTCGAATTTTACTTTTTATTTTACTTGTGGCAGCTGCTGTTGTGTCTGTAGCTATATAAGGAATGCCTCCCTTGTCTCTGTTGCGTTCCGGCATTTCTTTTTTGTTATTGTTAATGTTAAGCCTCTACCATATTTTGTGCAAGTGCATTTGTTGTGTCTTATAGTTGGGTGATCATTTGATTGCTTATTGAAAACATGTCATTTCACAACTGTACTTGTTCAGGTTTTTGATATAATTAAGAATATATTCATATTACTGCTTTCGGCCTTTGACACCAAGATGAGTTTATAGTAAGTGGTTGCTGCTGCACTTTATTTAATGTAGATTTATTTTTATACTCAAAGTATTTTTTTAAATCTAAGTAGTCCCTCTCACTTCATTTGATAATAAATGGTTCATCTATTAATAAAGTTAAAAGCTAATACTTTCCACAGTTACTGTGTGCGCATACAAGATAACAATGATTTAAATTTTTATGCAGTTTTGTAACCTTTTTGTATACTTCCATGTAACACCCATATCGCTTTGTGACATCCTGACATTTTTTTGGGTCTGGATTCATTAACTAAGTGACTTAATTAACTATAAATAACACCAGAAAGGGCAACATTGAAGTAACAAAATGACACTAAAATCATTAAACTAGCATATTATGTAGTGATAGTAGGAATATTATTAATATTTTCATAACTGAGAAAGCTATATAGGGGCATTTTGTCAAATATAGTGGGAATGGGAAAACATAGCATTTGGTCATGTATAGCAGAATATGCTGGATATATTACTAGTTTTTTGTTAGTATTTATTTGTTAGTATTTATTGATAAACGCAGTATTTCCATGTGTACTTTAATATTTCCAAAATCAAGTGACTTACAAAGTATTGCCGTTGAAACGTTTGATGATAAAGAAAATTGTCATTATTTACACTGTTAAGTTGTACACCATGAAAGATATTCAGTGTTGTTTATTTATTAAGCAAATAAACATATTTTCACATTTCTGTAAATATCTCAACAAATGGTGCAGCGGTTAGCATTGTCACCTCACAGCAAGAGGTTCTCCCATTCGATTCTTGGCTGGAGCGCCTACTGTGTGGAGACCGCATGTCCTCCCTGCTGTTGAGTGATGTTAAAGACATGCAGGTAGATGCGTGTATGAATGGGCGCACCTTCTTTGAAGGTTGGGCGTCAGGCTGACAAGTCGGCACTGTAAAAATCCGCTGCCAATCATTAGCAGACTGGAGTTCCACTGTGGCGACCCCTAACTGGGAAAAGCCGAAAGACTATATATATAGATATATATATATATATATATATATATATATATATATATATATATATATATATATATAAATCTCAACAAACAGGAATTCTGAAAAGAATTTCCTGTCATTACTTTAATGCTTACGTCTGCCAGGTCAAAAGTGCTCTGACATTGTCTAGATTGTGCATTTTCCATGGCACGAAAAGTTGTTTGCGAAA
Source organism: Protopterus annectens (assembly GCF_019279795.1). NCBI lineage: Eukaryota > Metazoa > Chordata > Ceratodontiformes > Protopteridae > Protopterus > Protopterus annectens. The sequence goes on along the minus strand of NC_056746.1, from coordinate 1,003,479,189 downwards.
CTTTAGAGAAAAATATAATACTGGGTTTGTTGTTGTTGTGTCTTTCGGCTTTTCCCGGTTAGGGGTCGCCACAGCGGAATTCCGGTCCACTAATGATTGGCAGTAGATTTTTATGTGCCAAGTTGCCAGCCCTGATGCACAACCTTCAACAAAGGTACGCCCGTTCACGCATATCTCCACACACAAGATGCTTTGGCTGAGAATCGAACAGGACAATGTCTTATTGTGAGGCGACAACGCTACTGCAGCACCACCACCGCAGTCAATAATACTGGGTTTGTGCACATTACAAAATATTATAGCGTTAATATAAGTCTGTGAGTGCACTGAGAGGACTGTAACGATGACTTTTTGCTGATGATGTTGGTGTCTGTACCATTTTATAATCATCATTACTGTTCAGAAGATATTCACATGTGTTTGGTGTACTTTGATTTGTTAGAAAATGCTCTGGAATGTAAAGAAGTATAGATTGAGAGGTGTTAATGTATTAACATGCTTTGTTCTTAAAGTTATATTATGCAGATAGAAGTCACTGGAAGCATTTATTAGTTGGTTATTAATCTTTCTCTGGTTGCTTTTTTCTGTGATATTTTTTAATTTTATATTCGGCATATGTCATGTTTACATTTTATGTTTACTAATTCTGTGTGTGTGCTCCATTTTTAGGAATTTTAAATATATGGTTTTCTCATACCTTACATCTCCATACTCTCCCTTCTTCACTCACTTCCTTAATTCTGTCAGTTTCCATCCCCTGGCTTTCTCTCTAAGTAAACCATAAGCCTGCTTTTCTCTCACTTCGTATTGCATTTCCTTTTGGTATTATACTAACTTAACCTTTAATTTCTCTATAAACTGTCTAAAATTTAATGTTAAATCATTGTCATATAACCTATATCTATTCTTAACCAATGTTTTAATATTCTGTCTAATTTGGTATAATTATTTAAACAGTATTTATTTTTTTGTATTATGTTTAAAGACTTTAAAATTATTATTCTTAAAATGTTTTGTAATACTTTGGAGCTTTTCTCCCCAGGCCTCCACTGAAAATGGGTTCCTACCTTGTTAGACTTTCCCGATAGTCAAATGTCCATGCATGTAAACCTAAAACCTGAAAGTTTAGCAGACAGCATGAAGATTCTCTAGTATATTTGTATGTGTGGGCTGCAGGTCGTAGGTAAATGATTAAAATATTCTAACATGTGCCTTCAGCATAACCGAATCATCATCTTATTTAAGTGTCTGAGTTAGATACTTGTTTATAAAATGTGCTGTATGAATTGCTGATACTTGTCTTATAGATCACTCAAGAGCTCTAGGCTATAGTTTTAAACTATGCTATACTCATGGCTGGCACTGCTAGCAACTGTGGCTAAATGAGTCTTGCATTTCTTTCTGAAGTAGTGTTTGCATTGTACTGAACAGAACAGTGCATTTTCCTGAAAAGGTATTTATAACCAGTCAGTCGCAAACTGTGGTGCCATTATCTCTTCAGATTCTTCATATACTTTATATTGCAGTTCTAAGACGGACATTTTCACTGCATAATTTTAATGTGGAAAACTCACTAGGAACTCAGTGCTCTAAACTGGCTAATATAAATCTGTTTAAGCTAATAATATATGTATCAGAACTGATCATCTTCAGATGGTCATTGCGTTGTTCTTTGTCTGCGTCTTTGGTTAAAACATTAATAAATGTAATGTGCAGACTGTAGTAAAACTATAAAAGTACAATAATGGGGTTTATAGTTAAAGTTTTGATGATGGTTAAAATGTGGAATAGAGAAAGCTAAAATCTGTTTCGTCTGGTATTTCATAAAATACCTGTAGCTTGATGCTTCATTTTAACTCTTGAAAGAAGATGCCTTTGATTTTCTCTTATATGTAGGTTCTGTGCTGCAATGTACTCTTTATGTGAAACTGTGTTTGAAACTACCCTTTGTTATAAAATGGCAGCCTTTTCCTACAGATGCCATTGTAAAGTTATCAGACAAGTTCTGTGATAGCAAGTTGGGTGGGGAAACGGAAGACAAGATCCTTTCGAGAACAGCTCTTTCACACAATACAGGCAAAATGACTAAGAATAAAACTAATTTGCATCCACAGTTATTTATTCACTTGTTCATTCAAATTCAGTATACACTTTATCCATTTAATTCTTGCAGGGGGCTAGAACCTATTGCAACAAGCAATGAGTGTAAAGTAGGAAACTGGTGTCATAGGACATGTACACGTACACACACACACACACACACACACACACACACACACACACACACACACACATAATTGTTCCTTGGTGTAAGGTAAGATGTTCTTCGTGTTTCACTGTTGTAGTCATCACACTTGGGTTATCTGCCTGCAGGCAGCCCTCAGTCGGCCCAAATACCAGAGTCTTGGGATTTCTGTGTCAGATGCTGTCACCTCATCCATGATGTCAGGTCGTCAGGGGTATAAAACATGCAGCCGATGCCATTACATCAGCTTTTCCTGCCCCGCAGGAGCCCGAAGCAGAAGCAGTTCACAAGTGCCGTTTGGCAGCTACCTGAAATTTTCGTTTTTTGAGTTTCAAACCTGAAGCCTTCTAAATGCTAAATACCCCATTGGGGATCCTTTTTTCTTGGTCTAACTGATGTCAGAAAAAGTTAACAATTGTCTTGCCTGTGGAAAACAAATACCTCAGAAATTTTCATTCTTACTGTGTCACCTGTTTAGGCCCAGACCACGACATCCCTCGCTGTCGGTTTTGTGCCTTGTTCAATGCCTGAACTATTCGTTGTTGGGCTATTTTTGTCTCTCAGTTCTTTCGCTCTCATTCTACGTATTCTGACATGGCATCGGTAAGCCATCCGACTACCAACCTTCTGAAAAAATGCAAATATAAAGACAGAGACAGACCGCATAGGTCCAAAACTGCCAACGACACTTTTGTTAAGCTACTCGCCAGTCTGCCGGTACTCAGTGAGGCGCTTTTACAGCCCCTGTTACCCGCTTCTACAGATTCGCAGGCCTCTACTGAGACCCATTCGGAGTCCGGGATGCGGCGAGATGCTTCAGCTGAGGAACCTGCGGATGTCGCTTCCTTGGATGGGTCTGGAGCCGCTGTGCAGACACAGGCTTCTGAGGGTGTATTCAGGCCTACTGACTTGCATTATTAAATCGACGTCTAAAACTCGAACCATGCCTAGGAAACAGATGCCCAGACCACAGGATGAGGCCTCTATGCCTAAAAAAACAAATGATACGAATGGCTGAAGACCTTATTACTTTAATCAGGGGAAGCCAACCTTCCCCCTCTGAGACCTAGAACTGAATTTGCTTATGATACTTCTGACCAGCACTCTGAAGTTTCTGTCTCCTCTCATGACCTGGATTTACCTTATCTACCTATCATGATTCTGATGCAGAGGATTCTATTCCCTCTGCTTCTCCCCCAGAGGATTTTTCTTTTGGTGAAACCTTGCATACTCTTAGGGAGTATTTTCACTGGGAAAGCCAGGATTACTCTGATTCTAAAAAGAGGCTTAGAGATTTCTTACTCCTGCCCCAACACAGACCTTTAGCTATCCCTCCTGCTCTGGACATTGTTGACCAGGTTTCTGAAATTTCTGATCTGAAGTAGGAACTTAATTTGTCAGCAACCTTTGGGATACGGATCCGATCTCTGATCCAAGCTGGCAACTTCTACCACAGCATAGATCCGAGCTCCTAGCTCCTCCCTTTACCCGTAATCCCCTGCCAACCCTGACTGACCTCAGATCTAGTTTGCCACGCTTCAAGCTACAAGCTGGATTTCGAGCTCCTGATAGTAGAGTAAACTTTGTGAGAAAAACTTTGCTTTTTTTCTTCCTTTTTCTTGTGTGGGTATGTATGAGTGTTCAGGTATCCTATATTATATCTTTTTGTGTTTAATTTTTCCTCCCTGCCCTCGCTGGTTCGTAGTGTGTGTTTGTGGTGTGTGTAGGGGCCTAGTGAGTGTGTTTTTTCTGTATACCATGTCGGAGGCCCCTAAAGCCATCTTTTCAAAATGCACCGAGTGTGGACATAAGCTTTCACCGGCGGATGGCCACACCCGGTGCGTTAGGTGCCTTGGGGTTGAACACCTCTCTTCAGGATGCGCGATTTGCGCAGCATTCAACCCCAGGGCACTTAAGGACCGGAGGTCGAAGCTGATCCTGGCGGGCCTTTTGCCCCCGGATTCGGCTCCGGCCTCCGGTACTTCTGTGGTCGCTACCCAGCCCTCGGTGGTAGCCACCCCTGTCTCCCTCCCTCCGGTCGGGACTCAACCTCCCGCCGGGACTCAACCTCCCGCTTCGGCTCCAGAGGAGAGGGAGGCTGGGAAAGCCAAACGGAAGGAGAAGCACCATAAGCGGCGGGCCGAGGATTCCTCCTTGGCCCTGCCCACCAAACGGGCTTCTCGATCCAGAGCTTCTGGATCACCTCCTCCTCGGCTCCAGTCCCCTTGTTTCTCACCGGGACCCGGGGAGTAGGGGACCCGGTCCCCATCGAGGTCATCGAGGTGACACTCTAGGTCTGCCTCGGTGGCCTCGTCGAGGTCCACCTTTAGTATGTCAGATGCAGACATGGATCGGATGATGAGGAGGTTCATCCAGGCCTAGCTGCAGATGGGAGTGCTCTTGCCTCCCACCCCTCCGGGGGGGAGCTCGACCCCATTTTTTGCTCCAATCGCTCCTTCTCCGACCCGCTTTCCGGGTTCGGAGCATTCGGAGCCGAGCCGCGTTGGATCCGGGGGTGGGTTGGAGCCGACAGTACTGGTTACTTTGGCTCCGACTGGTCCCTCGAGCTTGTCGGATCCGACCTCTCGGAGCCGTGGGTTGAGCTTCGGATCAGAGGGTTTCTGTGTGACTTTGGCTCCGTCCCAGTTGGAGCACACGGGTCCTTCGGATCCGAGGGTCTCGGCCCCGGATCCGGTCCCCGCTTCGGATCCGAGTGGGAGTCGACTCTCGGATCCTATAGAGAGTGGCTCCCCCTCGGCTTTTGCGGTGGTGGAGAAGGGCACTGTTGAGTGCATCCGGACCTCCGGTCCTGGCTTCGGCTCCCCCCTGCACTCCCTCTCAGCTGGTCTGGGCTCCCGTCACCTGGCCTTTAGGGCAGCATGCTTCAGCGTCTCTGGGTGTTCCTTTGGAATGTGACATTGCTGGCGAGTCTTCCTCGGACAGCCCCCCCGAGGAGGTCCCTCACAAAGCTAAGTGTAAGAGGAGGCACGTGGACTCCCCCGAGTCCCTTACGGAAGATATGGACTTAGATGAAGAGGAAGGCTCCCCAAGTTCACCCCCTGAGGATGTCTCCTTTGGAGACATCATGGAAATGCTCAGGATTAGGGGAGGGTGGTCTGCCCCCAAGGCTTCCTCTGTTAAGTCCGTATTCCTAGAGGCGTTCGAAGCAGGGCCATCTACCTCTTGGGTGTCCCCTCCCCCCGACCCCCTGGTGGACCTTATTTCCACCAGTGCTTGGAAGGAGCTGGACACTGTAGAGTCAGTCCCCAAGTGCCCGGATAGAATCCTGAGCCCCCCTGCTGAAAGAACCCACTGGAGCAGAGGTCCCCCCGTGGATGCCATGTTGGTGGCGGCGGCCACCAAGAGAGAGTTGGCTCAGGAGAGCTCTGCGGTCCACCCACCGAGTAAGGAGTCTCGAGCAATGGACCGCCTTGGGAAGCGGGTCTTTAGTTCAGCAACCTTCTCCATGAGGGTGCTGAACTATATGGCACACGTCATCCGGATGCAGCGAGATCTAATAAAAGAATACGCTGCATCCCCCCCAGAGTCCATGTCGGAAGGGGACAAGCAGCTGTATGTCTACTCTACGTTCAGTTTCCAACACCTCTATGCGGCTCTTGTCTCACGCCACTGAAGGAGCCGCTAGAGCTGGCGGAGCCAGCCTGGTAATGAGGCGCCAAGCCTGGCTCCGACATTGTGACTTCTCGGAACTCTTTAAGGCGTCATTCGTGAATGCCCCCTTTGATGGTTCTGCACTGTTTGGCAAAACCGTTCGCGACACTTTAGTCCAGAGCGAGAAAGACAGGAAGACGTTGTCTGCCGTTGGAGTCCACTTCTCTGCTCCCCAGAGGTCCTTTTCCAAGAACCAAAAGGGTCAGAAGAAGATGTGGTTCCATAAATTGCATCAGTCCCAGTCTGCTCCGGACAACCAGTCCTCTCGTGGCAGAGGAGGACAGGGAGGACGCCGCCCAAGAGGCAGAGGGGGTCCCAGAAATTTTGGGTCCAGAGAATCTTTCTCTGAGAGGCCCACGCAGAACCCCTGAGGGGTTGCCCGGCTTCTCCACTCTGGAGGCAGTCGGGGGGGGGGGCGTCTTTTGAAGCACCTAGCAATGTGGAAGTCCATAACAACAGATCGCTGGGTGCTTCGCATCATATCCAGAGGCTACCTAATTCCCTTTATTGTAACCCCCAAAACCAGAAGCCTCCCCGACGTACCACCCAATCAGAGGGAGGCGGCTGCTACAGAAATTCAGCAGCTTTTGCAAAAAAGAGCCATCCAACCCATCCCCCCAGATCAGTTCGGATCGGGATTTTACTCCAGGTTCTTTCTGGTACCAAAAAAGACGGGGGACTTGAGGTCAATTCTCGACCTCTCTCTCGAACCTGGCAGTTCCCAAAGAAAAGTTCTGAATGGTCAAGCTACAATCTATTCTCCCCCTATTACGGGAGAACGACTGGATGTGCTCGATAGACCTCAAGGATACGTACTACCACATTCTGGTGGACAGACGCTCCAGGAGGTTCCTCCGCTTCCGGCTGGGAGCCAGTCACTTTCAGTTCAGGGCCCTCCCCTTCGGTCTCACCTCAGCCCCCAGGGTATTCACCAAAGTCTTGGTGGTTATAGCGGCCCACCTGAGGCTTCAGGGAATTCAGGTCTTTCCGTACCTCGACGACTGGCTCCTCATCACCCCAACAAGGCATCTGCTCTGTTCAGGCAGAGATTATTTCCTCAATCTTGCTCCACGCCTAGGGTTGACTATCAACATGGCCAAATCCTCTCTGGTCCCTACACAGGTAATAGATTTCATAGGGGCGAGATTGGATTCCAGACTAATGCTTGCCTTCCTGACTCCCGATCGGCTTCAGAGCCTGAGGTTGCATGTTTCAGGCCATTCTCCGACTTCCTGCTCCACTGGCGGAATTGATCCTGAGGGCTCTAGGCTCCATGGTGGCAGCAATTCCTCTGCTGCCCCTAGCCCGTCTAAATATGAGGGTCCTGCAGTGGACCCTCCAGGTACAATGGTCCCGGTCTCGCAACTCCCTGTCCCATCCTATTCCCCTAAGCAGGGCTTGCAGAGGGTCGCTCTTGTGGTGGCTTCAGTCCCCGAGTCTCCGGATGAGACGACCATTCTCGATGCCTTCCCCTGACGCCACAGGGACCACGGACGCCTCTCGCCTGGGGTGGTGGGGGCATTTTTCAGGCAGAACGGTCCAAGGCACGTGGAACGACACAGAGACCTCCTTGCATATCAATGTCCTAAAGATGAGGGCAGTGCTTTTGACGTTGCAGGCACTTCACAGTCTTCTTCCGATTAGGACTATTGCAGTACAAACGGACAACATGTCAGTTGTCTGGTACATCAACAAACAGGGGGGAACCAGGTCTTATCCTCTTTGTCGCGAGGCCATGAGAGTGTGGGAATGGGCGATATCCACCAACCGCTTTCTCATTGCAACGCACATTCCGGGGCGGTCCAACATCCTAGCAGACGGGCTCAGTCATTCTATTCTGACCCCATACAAATGGTCTCTCAATCCTCTAGTAGCGAAACAAATATTTGCCCAATGGGGGCAACCCTGTTGCGATCTTTTTGCCTCTCCCTCAAATACCAAATGCAACAGTTACTTCGCTCTAATCCCCCCCCCCCAAGGGGGAGTCCCCGAGAGACTCTCTAGTACATGCTTGGCCTCCCAGTCTCCTTTACGCTTACCCTCCATTGCCTATGATGCTAAAACTCTTACAGAAAGCCAATCGGCTGGGGAGCAAAATGATCCTCATTGCCCCATTCTGGCCTCATCAAACGTGGTTACCATACCTGTGGTCTCATCTGATTCATCCACCCTGGATTCTGGATCCCCTTCCGGATCTCATTACTTACCCTCTGGGTTTTCCGACCCCCAACTTGGTCAACCTCAAGCTGACTGCTTGGTTGCTCCAGTTCCACTCCTGATAAGGACTCCCGGAATCTCCTCACCAGTCAAAGCCATCCTAGTAGCAGCACACAAACCTTCCACCAGAAGGGTTTATCGAAGTAAGTGGAAACGTTTCTCCATTTGGGCAGAGCACCATCACTTAGATCTTTTCACGGTGCCTCTTACGTCAGTTTTGGATTTTCTAACTACCCTTTTTCATCAAGGGGCTAGCTGCTCTACAGTCAAGGTACAACTAGCAGCGATTTCGCATTATCATGTAGGGCATGAATCGGGCCCTCTAATCACTGCCAAGCTTTGTAAAGCTTTCCTGAAGGGTACCTTCCTCCTCAGACCCCCGGTCAGGGAGGTAGTACCCCCATGGGATTTATTTTTGGTTTTTCAGGCCTTGACAAGCCCCCCTTTCGAACCGGCGGCTACGGTTGATCTCAAATACCTCTCTTGGAAGACAGCCTTCTTGGTGGCCATTACTTCAGCTAAAAGGGTCTCTGAGCTTCAGGCTCTGTGTGTTAAACCGCCGTACTTAGCCTTCCATCAGGATAGAGTTTACCTCAGGATCAATCTGTCCTTTCTGCCTAAGGTATCTTGGGAAGCTAATATTAATCATTCTATTAATCTTCCTGTGTTCTTTCCCAATTACCAGAACAAAGGAGAGTATAAGCTGCATTCCTTTGATGTGCACAGACAATTACGCTTTTATATTCATCGAACTGCTGGTCATAGACAATCTGACCATTTGTTTGTCTCCTTTGCCAAAACAAGTTTAGGCAAGTCAATCTCTAAGGTTACACTGTCACGGTGGATCACTAGTTGTATCCTCTTGGCGTATCAAAGTTGGGGAAGGCCTGCACCTCAGGGAGTCCGAGCTCATTCTACTAGGGCTGTCGCTACTTCGTCGGCTTTTAAATCTAGGGTTCCATTAGATGATATTTGTTCCGTAGCCACTTGGGCCTCAACTCATACCTTTATCAGCCATTACAAACTGGATGTTGTCTCCAGAGGTAGGGCGTCCTTTGGCTCTGCAGTGCTCCGGAATATTCTTCCATAAAAGCCACCCAGGATTCGGGTAGCTGGGGACTCTGTCCCAAAGGTTGCTGACAAATGAAGTTCCTACTTCAGATTAAGAAGTTTTGTACTCACCATAACGTTCCATCTGAGTAGGTATCTTCATTTGTCTGCAACCATCCCCCCCCCCTTCCTCCTGACCTATAGGATCTGTCTTAGATAAGCCCCTTCTGGGGCACAGTAACTATGGTTGTATCAGGCAAACTTGATCTGAGGTCAGTTAGGGTTGGCAGGGGATTATGGGTAAAGGGAGGAGCTAGGAGCTCGGATCTATGCTGTGGTAGAAGTTGCCGGCTCGGATCCGAGATCGGATCTGTATCCCAAAGGTTGCAGACAAATGAAGGTACCTACTCAGATGGAACGTTATGGTGAGTACATAACTTCTTATTTCCTCTGATAACCAGGATTTACCCTTATCTACCTATGAGGATTCTGATGCTGAGGACTCTATTCCCTCTGCTTGCCCTCCAGAGGATTTCTCTTTTGGTGAAACCTTGCATACTCTTATGGAGCATTTTTGCTGGGAAAGCCAAGATTACTCTGATTCTAAAAAGAGGTGTAGGGATTTCTTACTCCTGCCCCAACACAGGCCTTTAGCTATCCCCCCTGTAATGGACATTGTTGATAATGCCTTTTCGGAATCTAGCTTGGCCCCTGACTCTTTACCTCCTGCTCCCAGAAAACATGACATATTGCAGGGTTCCTGATTCTCACAAGTTCCTTTTTAAAAATTCTACTGTGGATCCTGAGACCATTTCACAGGGACCCAAGGCCATTAAGGTTACTACTGCCAAAAATCCTAACCCCACTGATAGAGAATCCAGGGCCCTGGATAGATGGGGTAAGAATGTATACACCTCTGCAGCCTTGGCCATCAGCGCCTTAAATTGCCAGTTTCATATGTTAAAGTATCAGCAGCATATTATTGGATTGCTTAAAAAGAAAATGATGTTGATTCCTGATTGTGCTAAAAATAAGGATTTACAGGATTTAATGCATTCTGCTGATCAGGTTGGAAAACATACTTTGCGATGTGGTTTTGGTTCAGTAGAGGCATCTTGCAGGGCTGCTGTCACAGGGTCTGTACTTAGGAGGCATGCTTGGCTTAAGGAGCAATCTTTGCCAGATCATGTTAAAACTAAATTGCTTTATGCTCCCTTAAATCAGGACCGCCTATTTGGCGACAAAGCAGAAGTAGTTCTTAAAAAGATGGAGGAAAAAGCTAAATCTATGCAAACTGTTAAAGATTTCTTACAAGTGCAACCTCCTAGATTTAGTAGGCATTGGCCCTCGAATAATTGGTCCTTTCCTGCCTCTTCCAGGCCTTCTCAGTTCAAACTCGGAACCTGCAGAACACCCATGCTTCAGTCCCAGGGTACGCACAGGTCTAAGAAGTGGGGGGGCTCCTACTTCCAAATAAGGGAGTAGTAAGACTCCCCCGTATGGTAAGCTGTCTCAATGACTTAACTTTAAAACTTCCAAGCACTTCTCAACTGACTGCTCCTTTAGGGGGAAAGATTGCCCTACAAGCAAAAAATTGGTAACTCGTTATCCAGGGCAAATGGGTTTTAAACATAGTTTCCCAAGGATACAAATTTCATTTCCACACGTTACCAACCCAAATGGTTGGCCTAATCTACCCCCAAATTAGTGGGCAGAGGCTCAAAAGCAAGTACTCTCTCTCTCTCTTAAGATTAAAGGCTATTCAGACTGTACTAGAAGAGGAAAAGGGACAAGGTTTCTACTCAAGACTTTTCCTGGTACCCAGAAAAGACAACTCATGGCATCCTATCCTGGACCTGACAACTCATGGCGCCCTATCCTGGATCTGTCTATCTTAAACACCTTTTTGGTGATTTCAAAATTCAAGATGCTAACTCTTCACCAGCTGCTTCCCATGATAGGCAAAGATGCCTGGTTGACAACACTGGATTTAAAGGAAGCCTACCTGCACATCCCAATCAGGGAATCTTGCAGAAAATACCTACACTTCAAAGCAGGCTGCGTGCACTATCAGTTCTCTGCACTGCCCTTTGGCTTATCTACTGCACCCAGGGTATTCACAAAGTGCCTAGCTCCAGTCATTGCATTTTGCAGGCAAAGAAATATTCAAATATACCCATACCTGGACAGTTGTCTAATTCAGGCAGAAAAACCAGGACATACTTCTGAATCATCTGGCATTTGTACAAAGGGTGTTAACTTGTCTGGGGTACACCATAAATGAAAAGAAATCATATCTGCTATCCTGTCAACAAATTATATTCCTGGGAGCAAGCTTGAGCACAACTTCCCAGATGGCTTTCCTCACGCCAGCGAAACAAATTCATTTGACAACTTACTTCAAACTAGTGGCCACAAAAACCCTGCTATCTGCAAACGTTGGGGTTTATGGCCTCGTGCATTCTACTAATTCCATGTGCAAGACTGCGTATGAGGAAACTACAATGGTATCTAAAAAGCCTATGGTGTCAACATTCTCAGGATCTAGAAGCAATGATTCCTATCATACCTTGCCTACGGTTAGAATTCCTTTGGTGGGCAGAGGCCTGCCACCAAAACAAGGGACTACCATTCAGTCTACCCTCTGCCGCCCAAACCCTAACAACAGACGCATCCGACTATGCATGGGGGGCTCACCTGGCAGGGAAGTGCATTCAGAGCAAATGGAACCCAAGTCAAATGCTCCTGCATATCAATCAAAAAGAAATGTTAGCTGTACAGAATGCTCTGACAGCCTTCAAGGACCACATTCTTCCAGGACAATTAATTGTAAAGACAGACAAACACCACTGTTATGTGGTACATAAACAAGCAGGGGGTACCCATTCTTACCCCCTCTGCAGACTAGCCATGGCTCTGTGAAACACAGCCTTGAGCTACAAAGTGCATCTACAGGCTCAATTCATGCCAGGAAAACTAAATACACTGGCAGACGAACTAAGCAGAAATCTCGCGGACCCACACGAGTGGAGACTGGAACCACAGACTTTCAAAATGTTGATCAACAAATGGGGGAGCCCAGATATAGACCTGTTTGCCTCCCCCCAGAACTACCAATTGGACAAATTCTGCACAGGTACTCCTCACAATCAAGCTTGGGAAGTTGATGCTCTATCCTTCAGCTGGAAAAATCTATCAGTTTATGCCTTTCCTCCTCTGCTTCTCCTCTCCAAAGTCCTACTAAAGATCAAACAGGATAAACCAAGGATGATATTGATTGCACAAGACTGGCCACACCAACACTGGTACCCCCTCTTGCGCAATGCGTCACAGCTGGCCCCATGGCACCTACCTCAGACCCCTACCCTGCTGTCTCAGCAGGAGAGACAGATTCTGCACCCCCAGCTGCAAACCCTGAATCAGGCAGCCTGGCTAATTATCTGATCTCTCCATTACCATCCCTCAGCAAACAAGTGTTGGACGTCATTTTGGAGGCAAGGAGGCCTAGTACTAGAAAATGTTATGCTGAAAAATGGAAAAGATTCTGTGCCTGGAACCAAACTCAAGGGATTGCCACAGTAGTGCCTAATTTACCTCCGATTCTTCAATACTTAACTGAGATGCTTTACAAGGGCCTTTCCTTTTCCTCCATCAAAATTCACACCTCAGCTATTTCAGCTCATTACAACGCAGAACCACACACCTCTTTTCTCATCCACTGCTCAAGCAGTTCCTCAGAGGGGCCAAAAACTTAAGACCACCCAGGAGAGCCCCAGCTCCAACCTGGGACCTAACTTTGTATTGGAAAAACTCACTCTTCCTCCTTTTGAGCAAGCTGCAACTGCAGAGTTAAAATTCCTTTCTTGGAAAACAGCTTTTCTTTTAGCAATCACTTCAGCAAGAAGGGTATCTGAATTACAGGCCCTTATGGCAGTGGAGCCTTTCATCATCTTTCATGCGGACAGGGTGCCCCTTAGGGCCGATCCCTCTTTCATGCCGAAGGTGGTATCCAGTGTGGCTCTTAATCAGTGCATTCATTTGCCAACCTTTTTTTCTAATCCACAGAACAAAGGGGAAATGATACTGCACTCCTTAGATGTGCACAGACAACTTAGATTTTACTTGGACAGGACTAAACCTCAAAGGAAATATGAACAACTGCTGGTGGCATTTGCTACAGGGGCAGAGGGGAAGGCTATTTCAAAGCAAACCATTTCTAAATGGATAGGCCATTGCATTCATTTCTGCTATAAGCACCATGGAAAGTCTATCCCACAGGGGATTAGACCCCATTCAACCAGGGCTGCATCTAGCTGTACACCCTTTCTCAGAGGTGTCCCTACCAGATACATCCTAGAGTTCTGTACATACTTTCACCAAGCATAACCATTTGCCAATTTTCTCTAAATCCAGAGCTGGCTTTGCCACTGCAGTCTTTCAGGGCCTTATAGCTGGTCGTAATGCTATCTAAATTCCTCCTCCCATCCTTAGCTTTGGGAATCTACTCAAATGTAATGACTGCAGCAGTGAAACACGAAGAACATCGTACAGTTGTGTGCAAATGTAGATGTTCGAGTGTATTCACTGTTGCAGTCCTGGTTACCCTCCCCTCCAGCCCCCTGACTTCTTTTGGCTATACCTCTATTCTCCTTTACTATACTTAAAAGCTTTTAGGTGTATTTGCTTTTTTGTTGGAAGTATAACATTGTGTGTGTGTGTGTGTATATATATATATATATATATTTAATTGCTTCCCATTAAGGGGGGTACTGGACATCTGGGGCAAGAAAAACTGATGTAATGGCGTCGGCTGCATGCTTTATACCCCTGACTACCTGACGTCATGGAAGATGAGCTGGCAACCAACGCAGGACCCAAGGCTTTGATAATTAGGCCGACTGAGGGCTACTGCAAGCAGATAACCCAAATGTATTGCAACAGTGAATGCAGTCAAACATCTACATTTTATGGTAAGTGTACACAACTGTACTTTACAGGCCCTTATGGCTATGGAACCCTTCATTATCTTCCATGCGGACAGGGTTTCCCTCAGGACTAACCCATCTTTTATGCCCAAGGTGGTATCCAGTGTGGCTTTAAACCAATCCATCCATTTGCCAACCTTTTTTCCTAATCCTCAGAATAAAGGGGAAAGGATCCTGCACTCCTTGGATGTGCACAGACAGCTCAGGTTCTACCTTGACAGGACTAAACCTTTCAGAAAATCTGACCAGCTGCTGGTCAGCTTTCCTACAGGGGCAGAGGGCAAGGCCATTTCAAAACAAACCATTTCTAAATGGGTAGCACACTGCATCCATTTCTGCTACAAACACCATGGAAAACCTACCCCACTGGGGATCAGGCCTCATTCCACTAGGGCTACCTCAACCTCCACAGTTTTTCTCAGGGGAGTCCCTACCAAGGACATCCAGGAAGCTGCAACCTGGAGTTCTGTACACACCTTCACCAAGCATTACCACATAACTATATTTTCCAAATCTAGAGCTGGATTTTCCACAACAGTCTTACAAGGCCTGCTAGCCAGCCCTTCTACTTCTTGACTGCCTCCACCCTTCCTCAGCTGTGGGAATCAACCCAAGTGTGATGACTGCAACAGTGAAACATGAAGAACATAGTACAGTTGTGTACACTTACCATAAATGTAGATGTTCGAGTGTATTCACTGTTGCAGTCCTGGTTACCCTCCCTCCAGTTTCCTGTCTTTCTATACCTTTTATCCTCTTTTTTGGCCATATCTTATAGAAATGGTATTTACTTTTTACTGGAGGTGTTCCACCATTTGATTGCTTCCTTTTTTGGGGGGCTCCTGACATCTGGGGCAAGAAAAACTGATATAATGACATCGGCTGCATGTTTTATACCCCTGATGACCTGATGTCATGGATGAGGTGACCGCATCCAACGCAAAAATCCCAAGACTCTGGTATTCGGGCTGACTGAGGGCTACCTGCAGGCAGATAACCCGTGTGTGATTACTGCAACAGTGAATGCACTCTACTATCGACATTTATGGTAAGTGTACACAACTGTACTTTTCTTACAGGACATTGTATGCCAGTTCATTTGTACAGGCTAAAAATTGACATTGCACTCCAGTCTCTTTTGGAAATGGTCCTTGCCTTGCAGTGCTAATCCAGTCAACAAAATGTAAATAAATAAGTATGACAACATTAACAGTCAGAATTTGAACTCATGATCATGCTCTGTCATTTTCCCCTCCAGGTTCATGTTTCCTGCGTACAGACCAGCTGGATGGTGAAACAGACTGGAAATTACGTTTACCAGTGACTTGCACACAGAGACTCCCTGTTGCAGCTGTAAGTATTGAGGACATCACTTTTTCAGTCACTAAAATGTTGGACAAGATAATTAATCCATTTTCAGAGAGACTTCGTGATGGGTTTGGTTTAGTTTATCAGTAAAAAAACATTTTTTTTGCAGAGTTAACACCCAAAAATGTAAACTATGAATTTCAACAGCCCACTTATCTTTGACAGCATATCCCCACTCATCTTGTAGCGTAATAAATTGAGTACAACTGTTTGTAAACTCTAATCCACAGGAGGGTAAATTGCGTGAATTATATGAGTATTCTTGAACCAACAGCTCTGTTTAACCACTGTATAAATTATTAATTTCTCAAAGATGATGGATCCACTTACCAGTAAGTAAATTCTAGTATGCATGTTCACTGTTGAGCTACTTGAAATCTTAGAAGTTTGCTCATTTTGGGGAAGGGACACACCATACCATTCTGCTTAAGAAGTAAAGACTAGTTGTTTCCTTAGCGTACTTACTAGCTGGATTTTAGAAGCCCCATAGTCAGTAATCTCCTACACCTGACTAACTCTTCGGCCACCAGCGCTTCATGTGAGTGTATATAATCTGGGTTGAGGAAGCATCCTCTGACTGCCATCTTTGGAGATGGAATCAAGTTACTGGAGTTTGAATACCATCCTTACTTCTCTTGGGCATATGGCCAGTCCCATAATATGATGGCTTAGTGGAATGCACTGAGGGAGCCCTAGTAGTCCTTCTTCTTGTGTTAGGCACATAAGTATCACAAGAATGTTTTTGTGGATATGTGCAGTTTAGTAAGTTTAACTGACACTAATGTAACACAGTATCCTGAGCAAACATAAGTAGGAGTCATTACTAGTGTACTGTTCTTAATACACAAAATGCTTGTGACCCACCTTTCTGTTGCTTGCTCCATATCTGGTGAGGTATTGGTTAAATGATGGCCACCCTTTGCGAACACTACCATGAGAAGGGGGATGTCATCCTACTTAATCCAGTTGAGAGAGGCATTAAATGGGATGAAGGTCCCTGGTTTTGAGATGTATAAAGATAATGAGGCTTCTGCCTTACAGCCCAACAGGCCCTCCTGTGGAGAAAACCTTATGCTTATGAAGTCCATTATAGGCTAACTTGTAGTTCCTGTTCTTCCTAAAACAGACTTAACCAGCATTTGGAGGAAAGAAGCCCATGTTCTTGATCTTTCTTCCCAAATGGAACCACCTCTTTTCAGAAATGGCCTTGAAGCAAGCAGATTTTGGTGTCGCATCTAAGAAGGCTGCTGACCTCTGTATTTCCATCAGGGAGGGGAATAACATCCTAACAAAGCATCAAAGGCAGGATTTCTCTGTGATCTCTGTAGACTGGCTTACTTTGCAAAGATTCACACACCTTTGCACATAAAGCTGTGGGCAGTGTGAACAGAGATTATTTTTGGTTCCCGATTACCAGAGCGAAAGTCCATTTAAGCAAATCCGTAAACGTCAACACATATTGCGTGAACCGGTATTACAGCGAACGTCCAAAACCGCAAATTTGGAAATGTCGAATTACCATGGTTGGCCCGTCTGTGGTATAGCTCCATAAAATAAGTGTGCGATAATTATGGACCTTAGGGTTAAGGTGCAGGTTTAGGTAAGTGCATAGATAGTTAATGTATGTAAGACTTAGTGTAGGGTTAGGAGTAGGGTTTTGGTAAATGTGTATGTGGATTATTCATTTTGTTTGTTTATATTTTCATAGGGAAGTGTGTGGTAGTTAGACCTTAGGGTTAGGGAGGGGTTAAGGATAGTGCATAGATAGTTGTGTATGTGAGGTTTAGTGTAGGGTTAGAAGTAGGGTTTTGGTGCGTTACTTTAGGGTTAGAAGTAGGGTTTGGTTAGTGTATGTATGTGGTTTATTTATTTTGTTTGGGTAGGTAGTATGTAGCGGGTGGTGGGGTTGGCCGAATATGACAGTTTGAGATTTAAAATTTTGTGGTTTAGTGTGTTCGGTATTCTCATGGATCACGTAATTCATGTCGGTGTTTTGGTATTCGCTCAAAAGGAGTTTTGCTCTGGTAATATAGACCCATTTTTTTCTGACTGGGCTTTGAGCCTTTGTTTCTACCTCTCCCATTTGTAATCCTTCCTAGTGACTCAGTCTCTAGAATATAAGGCAGTACTCTCTCATTCTGTGATCAAAGAAACACTGGCGAGGGCCCTTATGATAACTATCTCTCTGTTTTTCTGTGTTCATAGGTGTTTACTAGGCTAACGACCACAAGGGCCTTTTTAAGCCTAGCCATGCATCCCAAATCTCTGACAAGTTTTGATACCCTTGATAAGTGTATGCATGGGCCTGGGAGATGAACCATTTACAGGTTACCTGTGTCAATTAGAGACACAGGTGCCTAATCAGGGATGGCTTTCCGGTTTCCCATCCAATTGTCCAAGTTGCACTTAAATTGGCTTAGGGAGGAAATCTGCTTCACATGGATGGGGGGGGAGCCTATTCCGTAGAAGCAGTAGTCTTTGGGATACATACCTATCTCTCCAGCAGGCAATGTTTAAGTCTTTAGAATGGGTAATTCTGGTGTGGTTTGTTTTGTGGATATGCAGGAGGTCCATCAGAGTGGGGTCTGACAGTGTCCTGTATGCCAGGCATAGATCTCCCCTGAAAGGCCTGTAGGAGATGGAAATACAAGGGATAGGGCCTTGAGGTGGTCTGCATAGGACATTTTGCTTTACGCCCTGTATTCTTTTAATTTGGAACCTCTGGACTTTCCATTTGTTGGATACACCTAGTTAGGTACATACCAAAGGGGGCATTGTACTCAATGATAGGCCTGATGAATGCCAAATACAGTGGAACAATTACTTCCTTTGGCTTAGATGCCATACCTTTTTTTATATGTTGCACAACATAGAGTGATTTCCTTATCAATGCAGACACATGATGGTCAAAGGCTACGTTACTATCTATGTGTGTCCCTAAGTCCCTGACTACTGGGTCAACTCTAAGGGGTGTGTTGTCAGTATGATAGTTACCAGAGATAGATGACGTCCCAAAGGATACTATTATGCATTTCTTGGCGTTTAGTTTTAGTCCGTGGCTTTGACACCAGTTGCTCGTCTGTGTCAGCCCCTCCTGGAGAACATTTGTGTCTGTGTGAGATTCAGTGACAGCTCCTAATTTGCAATCATCTGCAAATTTAGTCAGCCAGAGACCACTAACATTGGCCTTCACTTCTGAGAAGTAAATGCCAAAAAGGAGCAGTCCAAGGACTGATCACTGAGGGACTCAGCTTGTGATTGGCCTCTTTGTAGAGGTGGATTCCCCAGTTCTAACTTCCTGGGTCCTGTCTGTGAGCCAGTTGGCTATCTACCAGGTGACATATGGGTTTGTATGTCTTTGTATTTCATTGTCTTTCTCTTTGTAAACTGCTATAATAAATTCTGTGTCCTTAACTGAATGCAAAAAGTGGATGAGATTGTAATTTATCAAGTGCAAATTGAGTTGCAACTTGTTGATTGCCATTTCTCACTGAAAGTTACTGCTGGCACAGTTTCTTTTACTGCATTGGCACAGAGGGTTATTTCCAGTTTTCTTCACAGCTGTATAGCTGCAGAATTATTATACTGGCTTTTAAGTAATGGGGGTGTAGAATATATTCCGGGCTTGTTCACTGAAAAAACTTTCATCTTTTCCTCCATTTGGTCAAGGCCTTGACTAGTTTATTTTACCAAGATGTATCCTTGACCAGCTGTTATTCAGTGATTCATTATAGAACCTCTGTACATGTGACTGTGTCAGTGGTGTGTGTAAAGCAGCAGAATCTGGGATGTTTTTTCTTGGGTAATGCAGTTCATGGTGGCTTCCGTGTCTTTATCTTCTAGATCAGTCGAGCACATAAAGAAGCTGCCACTCTCTTGCTGAAAGAGAATGACATTCAGGTTTCTGTCTTACCTCTGTCAAGTCTCGATACCAAGTCTCCTGGGAGGAAGGCTGTGCAGGGGACACTGCAGCAGTCATTGCCACTCATCTGGGCTGCATGTGAAAGGTCAGCTCTCTTAGTTTGCCTAGGTTAGGAAAACTATCCCCAAGAACACAGAGATTCTGGATGCTGTCACAAATGGCCACAACTTGGTGCTATTAAAGTGTCCCCATCCAAGCCCCTGGAACAGATCCAGAATGTACTCTTCATAGGTCTCTAGAGCTTCTTCTTCTTCTGAAAACATTGTGGTGTTTATTCCTATGTTTTCTTTGTTCTGAAGGGCACAGAGTTCCATCTTCTGTTGGATTTCAGTACTTCTGGTTCCATATGGTGACTTTCCAGTCAGTCCAGTTGCCTGGATGGTGTAACTAGATATAGATGCCTCCTAGCACATTTTGTGTTAGGGAGCCTTTAAAAAGACAACTTCAGTCTGCTCTGAGTGGGTACTACTTTAAAAAGTGCTGCTGTGTGGTCTTTTATCTGTGCCTGTAGTGTTTCCATGATTCAGTCTGGTAAGCAAGCCAAAGGGTCTCCCAGTGTTTCCTTTCTATTACTGGCTTTTGGTGGTCTTACCAAAGATATTTTAGTACCAGACCTTATAATGGACACTTCCATGGTTGCAGGATGTAGGGGGGTAGTCTTTAACTGAGACTTAGATAAGTGTTTGTACTTCTTAGCAAAGAGGATTCCCTTTACTGTTCTGTGTTCTTCACACCTGCTTATAGAAGAGGGCACAAGAAGTTGTCACTTTACCATTCTGGATCTTGATCTTGATGAAGACACAGAAGTGTTTTGAGGTTCAATCCCTTCTTTACCTCTTGATTCCCATGGCAGCTGCCATCTTTACTCTCTGATTCACACACACATGTGCATACTGACGCTTCAGTGAACAGTGAGGTGTTAGTGCCTGCACAGTCATCTTGCTCTCATGAACCTTCCTTTGGTGATGACCATTATCACTGCCCTCAGAGAATCGTAGATTCTTCATGCTAAACTGTGTGGGGTTTTGCTTTCCATAACTGCGTCTGTTGCAGACTGATAGAAGGTGCCAGTGTCAGGCTGGAGAATCTGCCTAGAGTCCTCCCTGGTGTAAAGCAAGTGGGACTTCTGACAGAAGAGACTGCATATAAAGCTGCTTAAGTGAGAGTGGCTTTGCTTGCCTTGTAGGTTCAAGCAAGAGAACGAAACCTGAGCTTGTCCTACTGTGGTGTGAATACCAGGCCAAGATTTAGTACATAAACACCAAGCATTTGCATTCTCTGTGAAGACCAGCGATGTACCTCTGGCAGGGAGTCATCACCTGCATCTTTACCCTTACTGCCATTAAAATCCTAAGGAAGTAGCTGTAGAGGAGTTAAAACCCTGACTGCAGCCTATACACCCAAAGTTCAGTTGGGAGTTTCGGCAGCAGACTGTGCTGGCAGAGGTGGATGGGTATGCCTGGAATAGGGCGGTAGGTGGGATGGAGCTGTCTGTGCACTACTATGACCCCTTGGAGGAGGTGCTATGGAACAAATGCACAGCTTGGGTGGCATACATTTGGTTTGCTAACCTACATCCTGGTGATAGCCTTCAGCTGAAATGTGCATAAATATACACTTGTATAGTGAATCAGTTGTGGGCCTCTGCATTTATATGGGTTGCACAGTAATCCCTCCAACCACCCAGGGGTGGGGTTAGATCATTTTGCAAATGGTCTTCTTGCTAGGATGCTGCTGAGGGCACAGAACACTCGCTCATAGCTGCCTGAATGATGGTCAATTTAGACAGTTCTTGTCCTGACACTGGCTGAAATTCTTGGTGTCAAGAACAAGTAGATCTTGTCTGATTAGGGGAGGGTTGATGGTAAGCAGGTACAGGCAAAAAAAGCACATAATAAAAAAAATTCTAGGAAAGTGAATGTGCTCTTGGAGTTGATATAGGAAGCCTGCCTGATGAAGTTGTTCTGTGTGATGAACATCCTAGAAATTGACTTGTGCCATTGAAAAAAATGTTGTGTTCCCAAATTCTGCTCAGTACAGCGGGGCATGAGCATTTAGGAGTGAATGATATATTCATTTTTGTGGAAGTTTTTTAAAATTAATTACATTTTATTTGGTATGATCATTGCCACAAACCTAAGGGTAAATACAACATTTATATGGTCAAATTGGTGCAGCAGATCAACCAGAATGTTGTTGGAGGTGGGAGGACACTGGAGTCCTTGGAGAAAAACATTGCAGCCATAGAGAGAGTATACAAAACTTTATAAAGACAGTGACTGGAGTTTTTGGACTGCCATTGCTGACGTTAGGCTGCTTTAGTGCACCACATATATCATTCTTCTTCACAGCTTTCTGAATCTTGGTAAATACCTGGTGTAACACTCTGGGAGAGTCTCCCTACTGGGAGAGGCCACCTACACACTGGGAGTACCAATCATCTTTGTGTGGGTTCTGCAGGAGGTATCATATGTCACGGCATAGAGAGAAGAATGGGAGATGAGCGAATAGTCATCATTCTGCTTTTTGCAGAGATTTTCTGTAGCATGAAGTCCTTTTCCCTAGTGTGCTGGTATCTTTACTATTGGCTGGTTGAACAGTGACGATTGGCTTTGAGCACTTTGCCTCCTGGAGACCTGTAAGGCCGTTACATCTACATGTCGTCCTCCCCACCAGGCTGTGACATCCTGTACTCTGAGCTCCAGTTTCTGCCAGAACTCTGAGCGATGCCTCACATGCCTCAACTCCCCTATCCTCCAGGATAGACATTCTCATTCTTCCCTGCTTTACCTTTAAGTGTCCAAACCAATGATCAGACTCTGGTCGCTCAGGTTGTAATCAGGGCTTTGTCCCTCTGTGCTATTGGCAAGGCTGGAAATGGTGACTGGAGGGCAATATTGAATCTTAGAACCTTTTTGCAGTTTTCTTCTGTATGTGATTGTCACTTTCAGATGAAAGGAAAAAAAAAACTTTTGTTTCCCTTATCAGGATTAAATCACATTTCTTTTTTCTGACTGTTGACCCCTCCTGCCTTACCTGAGATAACCACATTGTGTTTACCCCTTTAGTATTTTATGCACTCATATCATCTTCCTGGTACTACAGGAATCCATTCTAATAAAAGCCAGAAATTCACCCTCTTGCCCTTTGTTGGGTGACATTTGGTTCCACTTTTCACTTGACCACTGTTTAGATTCCCAGATCCCATCAGACTAATATTTGTCACTGAGGCTGCCAGAAAGGTTTCTAGTGGTCAATCTTTGTATATCATGCCATGTGTGGATATTATCTTGTATGGCAGAGAAATTACCCTGCCCATGTCAGGCAGTTAGCTAAGAGGTGGTCCTTCCCATCTTTGACAACTGTTTAATTTTTTTTTTTTTTTTTTTTTTTTTTTTTTAAATTCTGTGGTCAGGATACATGTCTCCATTATTGAGAGATGCATCCTCATGGAAGGTAGATCATTGGTCTTGCTTAGGCATGTCAAACAGTTCCTTAATGGGGATTGCTTGCATTTATGCAAGATAACCACGTGAACCTTTCTGATATATCCAAAAATTGCTGCTGTACACATTCAGCTGGTCCTCCCAATACTAACCAATCATCAGATATCATAAGCTGCTAGCCTGGTCATGTGTTATAGAGGAATGAAACCTTGACTGCAGTTCAGGTGATCTCTGTTCAGTTAACAGTGTGGGTGCTATAGGATCCAGGCCAGGTAAGATGGGCGTAAGTAGTTGACATCAGCTCAGCCATCCTAGGGGTGGGGGGAGTACGCCTTGCCACATTAGCAGTGCCTACCAAACAGAAAATGATTAATCGTAGAAGCATTCATGTGTGGTTGTAATGCAGGACATTGTGCTACTGTGTAAGGAGAAGGCATTTGTGGTAGCACTCATCTTCCCATGAAGTTAGAAAACTGCCCACGGGTGGAAGGGAGAAGGGGTTAGAACAGGCTTCATGGTATTGAGCATACTGGCCTGCTTCCTACTGTCAAACACAGTCCTGTGGTCCTTGTCTGGAGAAAAACAATCTCCCCCTAGAGGAGGGAACAAATGAGCCATTAGGTCAATCCTGCAGGTGAAGAAGGGAAGCTTCTACTTCTACCAAGTATTCCACTGACTGGTTATACCCGCCAGCCACCTTTTCTGTGTAAAAAAAAAAATAAATAAAAAAATATTTTTTGTGTCAAGATTTAACTGCATTTTCCATTTATCATCATGATCCCCTTTGCCTTATTACAGTAATCCCATTATATTTATCCCATAGGGCTTTGTGTAGTCATCTTATTTCCTCCTTGTTCTTCCTCTTGTTCAGTGAAACAAGGTCCAACTTCCCTAGCCTCTCCTTATATGTGATAGTGTGCATTTCTATTCACTCACCATCTCAGTTATTTGCCCGGTAGAGCTCCAGTACTGTAATATCTTTTTTCTTTGAGTCTGTGTGAATGGAACTCAGTACTCCAAATGTTGCTTAACTAATGATTGATCACTCTTCTGTCTCTTGATTTCATCCCCATGAAAGTGTACCTATGCTTTTGATTTGTTTTCTGCTACCCTTTTACCCCAAGCCTGGTTGTTTAGATTTACAAGGCCATTTTTTTTCTGCTGTGCAGTCTTTATGCTGACTGATCGATTGCATACTCTGCCTTTGGATCGTAATTTCCCACGCTGCAGCACATGTACTTGGAAGAGCTGAGATGAAGTTGCCACCTTTAAAACCATTTTCTTCTTTATTCTCTTTTTTGAAAAACACTTGTCCTCCTAGAGAATTAAATTTCTGGATTGACTGGCTTTCCTATCTTCTCTTTAAATCGGCTGCTTTTGTAAATTTGAAATTGGTGTCTTAGATGATGCTGTTTTTGATGACCATTATCTCTGTCTACAGGGTTTTAGAGTTACAAGTACTGATTTGAAGGAAATCTTATGTAGTTTTTGCAAAAGCTATGTTTCCTTTAGGATCATGCCAGGTTTTCTCCTGAAACTGTTTTCAAAGTGGTCCTCAGATCAGTCCTTTCATCTCCCCATTTTGTTTTGTGGGGCAAAATCCAACAGAGAGAGACATGAATTATCACTTCACTTTTTTCCAAAGAATGGTGTGGTGCATGAGTACAAGAAGACAGCCAAATGCTTTATCATTTTTGCTTCAATTAAGTGCAGCCTAGCTTACAGCTAGCAAACCTTAATGGATTGCACATTCCACTGTACCGTTTTCCATCAGACAATTAACTGCCCAGTCAGTAATGTTGTTAAAGGTCTCCCCATTATTAGTTTGGCCGCTTCCAGTGCCTATTCAGGGATGTGCCTATTGCTGCCATTTTTGCAGCATCACTTGGTTTGTTGAGTAGTATCTTCTCCAGTCTTTACTGCTTGAACCATTAGTCCAAGACTTGGGCATCCCATGGTAACTGTGTTTCATGTCTGGGTCTTCTGAACCCCTGGTTCCTTGTATCATTTTGTCTGCTGTGTCCAAGGTGTGTTATTGCAGCCTTAGTCATTTTCCCAGCCATTACCCATCACAAAGGCCTTTTCAAAGATCAGTTGAAATGGTGAGTACTTAAGTACTTGTACAGCTGTCATTATATGTTGTATCTTGCTTCACAGGGTCCTTCACAATGGGTACTTATTACTCATCTGCCATCCTGCTATGTAGCCCCATCACCTTTGTTGATGATGGATATCATAGAAAATCTGTCCGGTTTCTAATTGTATATCCTTGTTTCTTCATACATGTGTGGTTGCTCACATTCAGAGGGGTATAGAAGCAGGAAGCGTGGACCTGGGCATGCCTTCTGTGATCTTGAGTATGATATCACAGTGTGCAACGCAGGAGGCTTGCATACCTTTGAGCACAGTAGTTCAGAATGCAAGATTTTTGCTCTGAAAAAGGATCCTTAGGAAAGGAGATCCAAGCCATAATCCACTGCCGAGAGCCCTCTTAAAGATCTAATGATCCAGCAATTACTCAGACATGCACTAAACTCATAAAGTTAAGTATAAGAAGTCAGAGGTACTCTTGATCTGGTCAGCATCATCCATTCTCAACCATTTTGATAAGCCGTACTGGTTCCCAGTCACTGTGATCCCACCATCCATTCTGAGTTGTCATTGCCATCGTTCAAGCAGCTATAGGGGTACTTTCTGCCCTTGCCAGCATCACAGCAAGGCGATCTTCATTCTCAGCACTCGTGCAGCTGTCTAAATCAGCAGTGCCTATTCTAATTCAGTTCTGAGCTCTGCTTGTTAGCACCATTAAGAACTCTACCAGCTTGGTCAGCAGTACCATTACCAGTTATTGGAAGCCAGCTTTCAGCAATGAAATGTGATGCTTGCATCTATAACGTGTGTGTGTAACATAAGAAAACATTTCATGAGAGAAAAAGCAGACTTAAGAACTTTGTCTGTTAAGACACTAAACATTTTTATGAATATCATACCTTTCTGAGCTGCCTTTAAGTAAAGTAAGTTCACTTTTAGCATGTAAAATCATTGTACTGTAATTATATTGTGCAGCAAAGGATGCTACACTAGGCTAAGGTGAAGTATCTGTTTTTGCAGATTGCTACATAAGTTTGCATAAATGCTGGTGGAGGAAGTCTAATGCTAATGCAACTTGACTTGTATATCCATTCTCCATTTCTGCATGTAATGGAGGCTGAAGTCGTGGCTTGAGTTGCTACACTTTTTATATGGAAGTAATGCAAGTAATCTTTGATGGGACATTATTTATAAAGAGTATTCAATACATTCTTAGTGGATATTTCACAGTCACTACTGCACTGCAGACAGGAGGTATTGTTTCTCTTCAGTGACTCTTTAATTGCACATAGTGCACGTGCTGTGCATACTACTCATGCACATAGGCCAGTTCTTGGGGTGCACTGGTCACTAACATTATAATAAATGTACATCTCATGAGCTAAATATGCATATGAACCCATTTCCATTTTACTTTTTGGCAGTGTTGACTTGCACCCTGGTGCTGCAACATTGGCTGATAGCAACACATATCCTCCTTCGGAACTTTCAGTGTAGGGCATACTGCCTGCACATCCTCCTGCCTTCAGTGGGGTGTGCATTGTCAGATGAAGCTGTGGTGTCGCTGCTGAGAGTCTGCAGACACAGCACAGGAGTGGAGTATTACTAATTAACAAGAGTAGCCATGTGGCTACCTCCTTGTACATTAACTGCTTGGGTGTGTTGTTTGCCTGGCATTCCTTACAGACACCTTCTCAGCACTAACAGCAGTTGCACACTACCTCTCTACAACACCACAGATGGTATGTAAAGTATGACATTAGGAATTATGCATCACATTCTGTTCAGGTTTTCAGAGCCCGTCTCCAGAGATACTAAGCACCAAGGAATGCCATAGTGTGCAGTTACATATGCCTTAATTTTATACTTTTCATTAACATTAACAGACTCCATCAATTCTGCATATTCTTGCATTGGGCTGTGCATACTCTCTGAAGCTTACCCATTCATTTATTCACGTAACCTGTAATTTTTTTTTTTTTTTTTACTGAAATTTGCTATGGCAGGAAACTACATGGGCACGCTTTACATTTTATTTTGTAATTGTTTCTTCTTACCTCATCCATATTCTTTTAGACTGGAAATGTCTCTTTTTTGCCAGTTTACTTTGTAATAATTAGAACCAGCCCATCATGCAAGTTGGTGCATAGCTCTCTTCCTTGTGATGCAGTATTGTGGTTGCTTTATTTGTTTCTTCCTTGTGATGCAGTATTGTGGTTGCTTTATTTGTTTCTTCCTTGTGGTTCATAGGTTCATAGGTTGGTACTAGGCTTTCAGCCCTAGGGCCTATACAAGCCTAGCCATAACAATTCCCTGGCTATTTCTTCCCACATTATTTACTTTCCTGGACCCCTGTCTAGCAGAACATCGATATCTGTACAGTAACTGAGACCTGGTTCAAGGCTCCAGAGAGCACCCCTGTAATATTGTGGTTGCTTTATTTGTTTCTTCCTTGTGATGCAGTGTTGTGGTTGCTTTATTTGTTTCTTCCTTGTGATGCAGTATTGTGGTTGCTTTATTTGTTTCTTCCTTGTGATGCAGTATTGCGGTTGCTTTATGTGTTTCTTCCTTGTGATGCAGTATTGAGGTTGCTTTATGTGTTTCTTCCTTGTGATGCTGTATTAGGTTCATAGGTTCATAGGTTCATACTAGGCTATCTGCCCGAGGGCATTTATAAGCCTAGCCCATTGTTTTGTGGCTTACGCCACCCCTTTAGTATGGGGAACTATACCCATTATTTTGCTGTGCCTCTGTCGAGCAGTGACACTGAGGTAATTCCTGGGGTATATCTGCGATCTCCCATCCATTGGTCAAGATTTCTCTTGAACAAGGCCAGCGAGGTGCTCTGCCTCACATGTACCGGGATTTTGTTCCACAGCATAGGGAGTCTTTGGGTGATGAATCTATCTCTCCAGCACGTCCTATTAATAGCCGTGTCGAGGTTTAAGTCTCCGCCCTTGTGGCTCTGATGGATCTAGATTTTTGAGGTGAAGCATATTCATCAAATCTGGGTTTGACATGGCCTTGTATGTTAGGCAAAGGTCACCTCTGAGCAAGCGGTAAGCGACTGAATAGAGCTGGAGTTCTTTCAGTCGGGCAGCATAGGACAGATTTTTGAGACCCTTTATCCTTTTGGTGAGGAACTTTGTGGCCTCTCCAGCTGCTGCAAGTGTCGGGTCAGATACATTCCGAATGGGGCATTGTACTCAATCATTGGTCTGATGAGTGATGAGTAAAGGGAGACTATGACCTCCCTTGATCTAGATGAGAATCCCTTCATGATAAGGTGGGCAATGTAGAAGGACTTCCTAACTACTTTAGCTACATGGGTGTCGAATGACAGACTACTATCAACCTGGGTCCCCAGGTCCCTGATAACTTCTTCTGTGCTCAGTGGATTGCCACCTATTTGGTAGCTAGGGGTAACCTTGTTTTTCCCGAAGGGTATGACTATGCATTTTTGGCATTTAACTTTAGGCCGTGGCTCTGGCACCAGTTATCCGCTTTCTGTGAGACCCTTCTGAAGGATATCTGTGTCAGATGTGTTTTCTACTATGGCGCCCAGTTTGCAGTCATCTGCAAACTTTGTCAGCCATAACCCTCCTGTGTTTGCTTGTACTGGAAAAGTAGATGCCAAACAAGAGTGGGCCCAGGACTGAGCCCTGTGGGACACCACTTGTGACAGGCTTTGAGTCTGACATGGCGCCAGCAACTCTGACCCTGTGGGTTCTGTCACTCAGCCAGTTTGCAACCCATCTTGTGATGTATGGGTTAACATTTAAGCTGATGAGTTTTTCAATGATACCCGAGTGGGGTATTGTATACAAGGCCTTAGCCAGATCGAGGTAGGCTGTATGGACTGCCTTCCCTCATCAATGGCTTTGGTGACTGTTTCGAAAAAGTCAACCAAGTTTAAAAGGCATGATCTGCCTTTGACAAAGCCAAACTGGGTTGGATCCAAAGTCTGCAAATTCCTATGTCTTTATTTATGAGGTCCATTATGATCCTCTCCATGGCTTTGCAGATAAGGCTTGTCAAGCTAATGGGCCGGTAATTTCCAGGGTCTGTGGAGGCACCGCCTTTGTGAAGTGGGACCACAGTTGCAGTGCGCCACTCCCTGGGTACGTATCCAGAGGTAAGACTTTGATTAAACAGCTGTCCTAGCTGTGGGTTTAATTCCTCATTGAGTTCGTGGAGCACACAGCCGGGGACACCATCGGGTCCCATGGATGCTGTGTTTTTTGCTTTGGAGAGAGCAGTTCTCACTTGGGCGCTGGAGATGTTTGGGGGGCTGCACTCATTTGGTATAGATATCTCTCCTTTTGGGGAGGGGAGAGGTTTGGACTGAACCTGTCAGCCAGTATGTTGGCAATGTCTGTAGGATCAGTAATCTTCACATCATTTTGAACTAGTTCTGAGCATATCTGGGAGTTTCCTCCTAGGTTTCTAACATAGCTAAAGAAGGCCTTATGATTGTCTTTTGAGTCTTTAGCTATTTTTCTCTCGAAATTTGCTTTGGATGATTTTATGAGAGCTCTTAGTTTTTACTTATAGTGATCAAGGGTGTCTTACCTTTTAAGGATTTTGCTCTATCTTGTAGTAGCTTCCTCCTTTTGTTGTAGAGTTTGTTTATGGCTGGGGTCCACCAGACTGGACGCTTGCCTTTGGTACAAAGAGTCTTTGTTTTGCTTGGGATTGCCTTATCCATGCAGTCCTGCAGGTGCTGGTAGAAGGCATTTGTAAGTGATTCAGCGGCTTGAGTATTGTTTTCCGCCGGCTCGGGGCCCTGAAAGGAGACCACACTAGTCTTTAGAAGTGTGAAGTCGGCTTTTGAGAAGTTCTTTACTGTGGTCTTTTTATTTCAGGTGGGGTGGGATGAGGACCTCCAGCGAGATTAGTTTGTGATCTGATCTCACCAGTGAGGGGTATACTTCCGGTGTTGAACATTGTGCTCCCATGTTCGTGATGATGAGATCAAGTATGTTATCTCCTCTTGTGGGGATGGTGACTAGTTGTTCCATGGCATTTGAGTTTATGAATTCCAGGAACTTTTGGGCTAAGGTGTTTGGGCTTGAGTAGTGTTCCCAGTCTATATTAGGGTAATTTAAGTCACCTAGTATGATGGTGTTTGGTGATACATTTATCCCCTCTAGTGTTTTCAGGAAGGCCATGTGAGTTTCCTGAGTTTGTGAGGGTGGCCTGTAATATGCTACAATTTGCAGAGCAGTCTTGCCTATGGTTAATTGCACCTGGATGGTCTCCGATGCATCGTGCTTTGCCACCAGTCTTGAGGTGCGGGTGTCCTTGATGAATATGGATACCCCCCCTCCTTTCTTGGTATTGTCCGGATTTTGGGGCCGGAACGCATGATATGAGGTAAAACCTGATAGCGCTGGGGTGCTCTCAGGAGCCTTGAACCAGGTTTCTGTCACAGCACAGACATCGATGTTCTCCATACTGAGAAGGGCCTCGAGTGCGTGCATTTTGAGATTTAGACTTCTGGCATTGAGCAGCATTACCCTTAGTTTTTTCCTTTTTGTGTTCTAGGGTGGTAGGTTTAGAATTTGAGCCTTGCCTAAAAAGGCACTATGGGGTGGCAAGAGCCTTTGCCAATATCCGAATCCCAGGGGTGACAGGTGCAAGCCGCCCCTTGCAAAGCAGCGTGGCTTGTCCAGCATGTCATCCCAGGCAGACAGATACTGGATCCCCTTTGAATGACACCAGTGTTTAAGCCAATTGTTAAAGCTGATCATCTTATCTCTGTATTGTGGCATCATTCTTGGTGAAGGTAGGATACTGCTCAAGGTCAGGGTCATACCTGCCTGGGCTACATAATCAGAGAGCTCCTCAATGTCTCTTTTCATGTAGTCCAAGGAGGTACGCCTCAGGTCGCTTTACACCAGCGTGGACAATGACTGAGTCATATTTGTACCTGCTGTTGAGAGACCTGAGTGCTTATGTGGCGGATTCTAGCGCCCGACAGGCAGCTTACTGTGACCTTCTCCTTACTCAGTCTGGTGAGCGGGACATCAGTGTGTCTGACTATGGAGTCACCAATGACTAGTGTGTCTGGCATTGTGTTTGGCCTTAAGGGCTGTGACTGTTTGACACTCTGACTGTGAGGTCTATGTGTTGCGGTGTTTGTTCTGAGGTGGTGGTTGTTTGGGTGTCTGCTTTGGTGGCCTCTGCTGTTTTGGTAGATTTTTGATCAGAGCCTCCGAGTATGTCTTTGTGTGTTTATGTGTATGATTTGAGGTTGTAATGGTACTATGTGAGACTGGGTCTATAGTGTGTGTGGTAACCTTCTCCTCCTG
This sequence comes from Protopterus annectens, assembly GCF_019279795.1. Lineage (NCBI taxonomy): Eukaryota > Metazoa > Chordata > Ceratodontiformes > Protopteridae > Protopterus > Protopterus annectens. The sequence goes on along the minus strand of NC_056746.1, from coordinate 1,003,447,879 downwards.
ACTGGTCTTGCCAGTCCTATGTTGAGAGAGCTCAGCCTCCAGTTTGGCCGTATAGTTGCATCTCTCGCATGTATTTGTGTTTTGTGGGAGGAGGAAAGGGTTGTTCAGGTACATGAGGCAATTGAAACATTGCCTCAATATTCCCAGGTTCACCAGCTGAGCAGGAGAGGACACTAGCAACTGATCCCTCGACATGCTAGAAGGGTAGACGAAAAACTTTAAAAAAGATTCCGGGGGACGTGGGTGACCGAGAAATGGGGGGTTGCCTTTTTGGGGTACTATCTATGACAAGAGTGCCGTATCAAGGTAATAAGTACTGTAGGAGCAAGTGCCAGGTTTAATAGATAGAGAATAGTCTACTTGGAGTCAAGTAGAGTTGATCTTTTTAGTTATAGGATACGCTGATTTGATCAGTAGTATAGTTCGAGGAAGGTAGTTTTAAGGGAAAATTTGAAGAGTGGACTTTAGGTAGCCCGAATAGTTTAAACCTGCTTAACCGGCACTGCCCTAGTGTGCAACAGTGGCAGCTCCGGCCTAAATCGCTCTAAATTGCGCTAACGCTTAGCTGCTTTTATACCAGGGGCTGGAAAAGCTAGAAACTGGCCCAAAATGACCAATAAACTACTAGTTACTGGCTGAAACCTCACAAAACTGGACAAAAGGCAGCTCAATGCTTCCCACTCCCACTGGTAAGCAAGGTAGCTTCCCTTCCCCCAAATAAGGCAAGGAAACAGTACACAGGAACTACAACCAAAGCCCAGGAATCAGCAACTCTGAAACTGGACTAAACTAGTAAAGCAGGAAAAACAAGAGATATTTTTTTCTTTTTTTTTTTTTTTTTTTCCACAAAACAGGCAGAAACAGGTACAGCAAACACTTATAAATGCTATGAATCAGCTACTACAGCTTACACAGAAGAATTTGCTACAAATACAGTCTAATAGTAACAAACAAGGATTCCAAGTGCAATATTAAGTTAAATGCAGTAAAAACAGCTTCAATGTAACAGAAAGGCAGGCGAAATACAGTTGCTAGGTATTCAGATGTGGAAAGCAACAAAAATATACTTAGTATCAAGAAAAGTCGCTTATTCAGCTCTCTGCAGCCTGGATTACTCTGCTGGCCCACGTGGAGTCTGTGCTGAGTAGGTACAAGCTGAAAGTTTTATACCAGGGGGCTGGAAAAAGCTAGAAACTGGCCCAAACCGACCAATAAACTACTAGTTACTGGCTGAAACCTCACAAAACTGGACAAAAGGCAGCTCAATGCTTCCCACTCCCACTGTTAAGCAAGGTAGCTTCCCTTCCCCCAAATAAGGCAAGGAAACAGTACACAGGAACTACAACCAAAGCCCAGGAATCAGCAACTCTGAAACTGGACTAAACTAGTAAAGCAGGAAAAACAAGAGATATTTTTTCTTTTTTTTCTTTTTTTCACAAAACAGGCAGAAACAGGTACAGCAAACACTTATAAATGCTATGAATCAGCTACTACAGCTTACACAGAAGAATTTGCTACAAATACAGTCAAATAGTAACAAACAAGGATTCCAAGTGCAATATTAAGTTAAATGCAGTAAAAACAGCTTCAATGTAACAGAAAGGCAGGCGAAATACAGTTGCTAGGTATTCAGATGTGGAAAGCAACAAAAATATACTTAGTATCAAGAAAAGTCGCTATTCAGCTCTCTGCAGCCTGGATTACTCTGCTGGCCCACGTGGAGTCTGTGCTGAGTAGGTACAAGCTGAAAGTTTTATACCAGGGGGCTGGAAAAAGCTAGAAACTGGCCCAAAACGACCAATAAACTACTAGTTACTGGCTGAAACCTCACAAAACTGGACAAAGGCAGCTCAATGCTTCCCACTCCCACTGGTAAGCAAGGTAGCTTCCTTCCCCAAATAAGGCAAGGAAACAGTACACAGGAACTACAACCAAAGCCCAGGAATCAGCAACTCTGAAACTGGACTAAACTAGTAAAGCAGGAAAAACAAGAGATATTTTTTCTTTTTTTTCTTTTTTTTCACAAAACAGGCAGAAACAGGTACAGCAAACACTTATAAATGCTATGAATCAGCTACTACAGCTTACACAGAAGAATTTGCTACAAATACAGTCAAATAGTAACAAACAAGGATTCCAAGTGCAATATTAAGTTAAATGCAGTAAAAACAGCTTCAATGTAACAGAAAGGCAGGCGAAATACAGTTGCTAGGTATTCAGATGTGGAAAGCAACAAAAAATATACTTAGTATCAAGAAAAGTTGCTTATTCAGCTCTCTGCAGCCTGGATTACTCTGCTGGCCCACGTGGAGTCTGTCTTCCTTGTGATGCTGTATTGTGGTTGCTTTATTTGTTTCTTCCTTGTGATGCTATATTGTGGTTGCTTTATTTGTTTCTTCCTTGTGATGCAGTATTGTGGTTGCTTTGTTTTTCCTTGTGATGCAGTGTTGTGGTTGCTTTATTTGTTTTTCCTTGTGATGCAGTGTTGAGGTTGCTTTATTTGTTTCTTCCTTGTGATGCAGTATTGTGGTTGCTTTATTTGTTTCTTCCTTGTGATGCAGTATTGTGGTTGCTTTATTTGTTTCTTCCTTGTGATGCAGTATTGTGGTTGCTTTATTTGTTTCTTCCTTGTGATGCAGTATTGAGGTTGCTTTGTGTTTCTTCCTTGTTATGCAGTATTGAGGTTGCTTTATTTGTTTGAAGTATTATTTTTGTTTTCCTCCTTATGTTGTTGCTGTTCTACTGTTTCCAGATACATTGCATTACAGACTCGTTTGGCTTCCATCTACCCAACTGCTGCCCCAGCTGTTTCCTGATGGCAACCAGCAGCTTTATCGGGCACTTTTTAATGATTTTGTTATCTAGGCTGATTAATATATGGGTGGTTCCATCAAAGTCATTCACAGATTGATGCAAGTTGCATAAAATAAATCAAAAGACAACTTAATAAAATGCCAGCCATTAAACGTTTCACATTCATTTATGCTGCTTCAAAGTTGTGAATGAGATGAAGCAGTGATAAAACAAACATTTACCTCTATTTAAATGAACTAAAGAAAATTGTGACATTAATTGAATAAATGTATTGGTACATTGCATTCCACAAAATGGACCCAAGAGAAAGCCTTTCATTAAGCCAAGGAAATGCATGTGCACAAAAATATTTTGCCACTTAGTTTCCAATAATAACAGAATTTTAATATCTGCAGCTGTACTGTAGTCGTTCAGCTTTTAGACTTCCAGGAAATATAATACAATGTTCACAATAATTAGAGTTAATGTATTTAGCTAAGGTGCCTTTATTTTTTTCTTAATGTGTTCTGCATTCCCTATAGTTTTATGTTTGCAAAAATCATGGGAACAGAGTCCAGTTATTCCTATGTAAAACACTTTCAAGTTGCAAATGGATAGATAAAACAAATGTAATGTGTGACAGGTGAAACAACTTTTAAAGTAATACTCCTTGCCCATGACTAGATGCACAAAGGAATTAGGTTTCACTAATATAATTGCAACCCTTACAACCACCACGTTTCTAAGTGCCATTTCTGCTCATCACTGACATAGTATAGATCCTATTAATCAACAAATCCTGAAAACTATTTTTTATAAACAAAATGAGGATAATATCCCATTCTTTCAGTGACTTCATTGTCATTAAAATGGAGCAGTACATCTGGCGGTGTTTCTAATAACATGGTGTGTGCTAGATGGGTAGTAGTATAATTATACAACAAATCCCTGGGTCAGTTCTCCTTGTAACATTAAGACTGAGTCTGTAGGTTTTTACATTTATTATGGTATCCACTACATAAAAATGATAACACATATTAAAACTCTCCTTTTTAAAATATGCTGCTAGTTTAGAATTTCTGTAGGCCATTTTTGGTTGTCTACTGGGTATATCCTTCTTTGTATGCTGTGGATGCCAAATGCCCTAAGTTAACAATGTTGCTATCCATTTCCTCTCTAAAGTTTGTGCGCCATTGTTCATGATTTTTTTTTTACAAATATCTCTAAATCCAAAAAAAAAAAAATCAAGTCTTATTGGGAACAGAATTAAACCTGACAATCAAATTCTGATCATTGCTATTGAAGAAAGATTTGAAATTCACTAACGTGTCTAAAGATCCGTAACAAGTAGTAAACACCTTATCAGTGAAGCATTTATATAATGGTATATCTTTGGAAAAGTTGGATTTATATAGATAAAATTCTTCCTATTTGGTTGCAAGCAAATTTGCATAAATAAGGGCTACAGCAGCTTCCATTGCAGTCCCTTGCAACTGCCTAAATCTACATCATTGAATTTGAAGGCATTATTCAACACTATAATATCCTTTTGTAGTACAAATTATATGACTGTTGTTAAAAATGGAATGTTTAGATAGCCGTATAGCCAAAACATCCAAGCTGTACTCATGTCTTATAGAAGTCGGTTTAATTCCCTCCACTTCCATTTTCCAGTTGAACGACTGAGCAGGTCACTTAACTAGACAGTGCTTCTGGGTCACCTCTGAAAAGGGACTCTAGTGTCTAGTAGGCTTACCCAGTAAAAGAATGTGCTTCCTTTATACTGACATTTATTAGAACATCACCTGGTTCAAGTGGCACAATTTAAACACTAAGTGTGAAATGTTCATTCCCATAGTTTTCAGACCTAGATATTTCACTGAAACTTTGTCCATTTTTCTGGACAAAGAGATAAAATTATTACTACAACACCTGCATACATACGATACACACTAACAACTAAAATATACAGATGTACAAAATCCTTACTTAGTATCTGTTATGTCACCAGTCAAATATAAATAATACAATAACCCATCTGTATATTTTTTCTAGGAGTGTATAATTGTTTTCCACTTTTAGGTAAATACTACTACGTGCCAATATATTCAGCCTAGTGGTGTTAGGATGTACAGTTTTCAAAACAGATCCATCCCTACCAGCTTGCTTTATGATATATCTGTGTTAGATGTTAGTCTGTTGATAGTACGCATCAAACATGTAAATCCACATATGCAGAGGTTTTCTCGAAAAACTTACTGAAACACCATAGACCTTCAAAACACAAGTCTGCTACAGCTAACAGTCTTCACAGCACCCATGACACACAGCAACACCAGTGTCTTGCCACTGGAGACTCAATAGTGAGACACACGGATGTCCCACTCACCAGGTTGGATGAGGAGAAAGTCATGGTCAGCTTCCTGTCCAGTGCCAGGATTCGCCAAATCACACATGCAATCAGATCTCTCATCAACAAGTACCGTTTTGACTCTGCCATAGTTCATGTCGGTGTGAATGACCCGAGATGTACCTCACTAGACTATATGAAGAGACACATTGTCAAGCTCACTTTGTGTCCCAGGCAGGTATGTCCGTAGCCTTGAGCAGCAAACTACCATCACCTATAATGACGCCACAGTATAAACAAAAAATGATAGATTTCAATAATTGGCTTAGCGTTTGGTGTCTTTCCAAAGGGATACAGTTCCTGTCTGCCTGGGAAGCCATGGTTGACAAACCTCGCTGCTTTGCCAGAGGCAGTTTGCACATGCCACACCTAGGCTTTGGCTGCTGGCAAAGGCTCCTACCTCCCCTCATAGTGCCTTTTTTTAGGCAAGGTCTCGAAAACAACATTACCAACATGAAGTTAACCAATCAGAACAACATAAGAATCATGCTGCTAAGAGCTTAAACCAAAAACTGCATCCCTGTAAGCACTTCTGTCACTAGAAAATGTAGATATCTGTGCAGTCACAGAAACCTGTTTTAAGGCCTCATAGAGTACCCCGGCCCTGCAAGGCTACAATGCATTCCACACCTTTAGACCACAAAATAAACATGTGAAAACCAAAGGAGGCAGTGTTTCAATCTATATTAGAGATAAATTCATCTCACATCTAGTTAGACTGGACATCTCCATGGAGTTACTCCAGGTCCAGGTTATGGTGGGTAAGACCCCCTCCCCCCCATTCAAGTCCTAGCCAGTTATAGATCCCCCTCCATGGGTCACAACACCCATGAAGCCTACTTACCCAAACTGAAGACAATCCAAATTTTACTGAACACACTGGTTATGGGGGATTTCAATTATCCCTCCATCAACTGGGCAACCTACTCTAGCCCAAACTCGCTAGCACAAAAGTTCCTTGACTTTGTGAATTCAAATGCCCTGGAGGTAATCATCCATACCCTGACAAGAGGAACAAATATTCTAGATCTGGTCCTCAACATGTCAAACAGGTGCATTGCTGCAACTGTTGAGCCCTCATTAAAACTGACCACAAATCAGTCATCTTCGAACTGACACTAACACCAGAACTCACACAAGATGAAATCAGACTAAAAAACTTCACTGAGACAAACTACACCCTCCTAGGTGAAGGTATAAATGCATTCCAAGCTCTACCCCAAGCTGAAAGTGGTAACTATGCTGAAGCTTACACTAAAGCCTTGTACAATCACTTGCATAAGTGTATAAACTTGGCTGTACTAGATAGAATAAAAGCCAGAGCCCCAAGTAAAATCAAGCCGCCGTGGTGGACTTCACCATCAGCAAACTTTACAATAGATGCAAAAAGTTGCTTTCCAAGAAAACAAAGACAAGGACCCAATAATGGAAAAGCATCCACGTCAGCCTTAACAGGCAAATAACACAATTTGTCAATCCTCCAAGAGGTCCTTTCAGGGAAACCTAGCAAGTACTGCCAAGGATAACCGTAAGACTTTTTACAGTTGTGTACGTAACCTAAAGGGTAGGACCCAAGCATGTGCAGAACTGGTGGCCAACGGTATCCTGCACACTGTGACCCCACAGAGATGGTGAACCTGCTAGTGCATAAGGTTTGGTAAATATTTCACTCCCTTACCCCCCCCCCCCACATTTCATATCTGAAGAGCAGGTCCTCAAAGCCCTGTCCAAGGCACAGAACATGGCCTCTGTGCGACCAGATGACATCCCCAGGCTGTCTTCTAAACAGGCTAAAACATGAACTAACATCACCGCTATGTTCCTTTTCAATCATAACCTAACCACAGGCGTTGTTCCTGCGGAATGGAGAACAGCTACTGTAATTCCCCTCCACAAAGGTGGCCTAGCAGCAGACCCAGGGAATTACAGACCCATAAGCCTGACCAGCTTCATCTGTAAGGCCATGGAACATATCATTATGGACCTCATAAATAAAGACATAAGTGACCTCCAAACCCTGGATCCAACCCAATTCGGCTTTGTGAAGTGCAGATCCTGCCTGTTAAATCTGGTGAATTTCTTTAAAAGTGTAAGCAAGGCCATTGAGGACAAATCTATGCACACAGCATACCTCAATTTTGCCAAAGGCTTTCGATACAATCCCACATTCAGGCATTACCGATAAATTTACTAAAATGAAGATAAACCCCTTCATTGTAAGATGGGCTGCCAACTGGCTGACAAACCGGGCACACACAATCAAAGTGGGTGACTCCACATCAACCAGCAGACCTGTTACCAGTGGGGTGCCACAGGGGTCAGTGCTGGGCCCCTACTGTTTGGTGTATACTTCTCAGAAGTTCAGGTCAAAACTAAAGGTTTGCGGCTGACCAAGTTTGCAGATGACTGCAAACTAGGTACAATCATTGAATCCCCAAATGATGTCAGTATACTCCAGGATGGTCTCACACAGACCAATGACTGGAGTATTAGTCACGGTCTCAAACTGTGTGCACATAAAGGCATCCTCATTCCCTTCAGCACAAATGATGCCCCTTCACACTATCAAATCAATAACAATACCCTAAATACTCATGAAGTGGTAAGGGACCTGGTATCATAGGTTGACCGCAACCTTAAGGTCGAACACCACATGTTTACTGTCGTAAGGAAAGCTTTCCTTGTAGCTCTCTTGATTAGTAAAGGCATCGACTTGAGAGCAAAATAAGTTAAACCCCCCTGTACTCGGCACTTATCCAGCCCATAATTGAGTATAACGCCCCATTCAGTATGTACTGTACTAAGCCCCTCAGCAATTTAGAGAGATGTCAGAGGTTTCTAACAAAGAAGATAAAGGGCCTTCAGCATGTGCCTTACAGGGACTGACTAAAATCCCTGCACTATACTCCAGATCGTATAGCTTTCTTTGGGGAGACCTATGCTTAGCCTACAGAGCAACCCAAGACCCAAACCTACTGAGCTTACTGCATATCCGTAAATCAAATGCATCTAGGGCCACCCATTCCAGGGACTTAAATATGGCCTGATACTTAAATCTGTCCCTCCAGCATGTCCTATTTATCTCCCAGGGACTGCCATGTCTTTGGAACAGGCTACCAATTCATGTGAGAACAGAGCACCTCTATGACACTGTTCGAGGAGCCTAGATGAGTGGATGGGGCACTGTAAGTTATAACCGGGGATAGCACCCACAACCCTTGTGGACATGGGCAGTCATCACTAAATGTAATCTTGGTTATTGACTAGTACCTCTACGGTATTACCTTGGGTTGAAATGGTTAGACTTAAAATGACCTCCAGGTCGATAGCTTAGTAATCTCCTACAATCCTATGATTGTGTTGATTTCCAAATAAGACAATATTTTACAGTATTTAACTTTATCACAAGCATAGATACAAATACCTTGTTCCATTTGTTGAAAAAAACATAGTTTAGCATTACTAACTGGTATAAAATAGTTCTTATTAGAACTGGAATTTTTAAACATCAGAGATAGATTACGTTTTACATATGTAACAAAATATCCAGTTGTAGCACTGAAAGAGTTGCAGCATTTAGCTGAATAAAAGTTGTTTTCTTCTCAATTTGATAGTAATCCAGTTTGTACTGAGAAATCCTGTGCACCAAAGAAAAGAGCTGATTGCTTGCATTTCCAGTGGTACTTTGGATTTACCCAGCGTTCCACTTTGATGCAAAAGCTTTTCCATGGTTCCTGGAAGACATGCAGATTTAGTTAATGCCTGTCAATAAATCCTGTATACATGGACCTAATGCTAATTTCTGTCTGTGTTGAACATTTTCATTTCTGTCAGAGGTTACATTTTTGGGGCTGGGTATTACTAAAGCATTCATCATAGATGTATTTATGTTGTGTATCTATGTTTTTTGTTGCTTCCTGGAGATAGCCTTTAGAACTCCCCATACTACATACTATGATATGTGATTAGGTCACTCACTTTTGCCTTTTTCTTTGATCTTCTTCCTCTTGGCATCTGTTTTTGTGCTGTCTGTCTTTGGTAGTCTGTGTTGCACTCAGTCTTTGTTTCCAAGCTGCTTCATGCACTCCATGCTTCTCAAACTTAAGTACGAGAAATCTAAACAAAGCCCAAAATAATGTGTGGGGGAGGCAAAGGCCCAAAAATAAGGATGGAGTTCAGTTATTGCTCTTATAAACTTAAAAATGTGATAGACTAAGAGGTTTTCCATTAACATACATTTTCTAAAGTATATTTAGACTAAAAGTCAAATGTGTGCCATTACTTAGTGACTTCAGTGCTCAATTATTTGCCATAACACCCTAACTTTTATGAGGAACAGACCGAAAATATGAGGCACAAATCTGGACACTGTGAAAATCTGGACATTTTAGAGGTATGCTATACCCTCATATTCCATGCAACCTTTTAACCCAGAGTGTCAAACATCTGTGAGGAAAGGAATAAGTCCTGTTTCAACTCCACTGCATTGTCATTAATGAACACGCTAGATGTCTTCTGTCACAGGTCGCAGTATAGGCCCTGCTATTCATCCTGCTTTCTTGAAAAGGAAGTATTACTTCACCATCTGCAAGATTGCCACTCACTTTATAACAGTAGGACCCATTTGAACATTCTAGGATATTTAGATGTCCTGGTTACAGCATTAAAGGTCTTGGGGATTAGAATTACTGGTATATTAAAGCACTGTAACTGCCAAATCTCCTTTTTTATCTACTGAAAGACAACTGCCAGGCTTGTAAGATGGAACATGTCTGCATCTTGTAGATAGCTGCATTTTATTCATTCATTATGCATACTCAGATTATTTGCTTAATCCATTTCAGGATTTGGGAGGTGGTATCATCGCCTATCTCGGCCCTTACTGGGTATGAGGCAGGGAAGCAGACCATTGCAGGAGTCGAATGCACTCACTAACTCCCACAGTGCACACACTTACAAGCTATTCGGATTAATACCAAGTCACCAATGGCATACCTTTATGATGTATGAGAAAGCTGAAGCACATGTCAAACAAGCACATTCCTAGGGAGGATGTGCATCCCAGCTGGGAATTGAATTACAGGAGCAATCCTTAGAAACAGAAATGCTAATCACTGTGGCAGGATTTGAGATACAGTAACACAAAAATATTCACGAAAAGAAAAGGGAAACAAATCATCAAAGTGTAAGTGAACCCATTTGACGATTAGTTTATATTCTGATGATTTAAAAACTCATCCTGTAAGAGTTGGGCCATTGTCTGAGCAAATGTGAAGTAGCCAAGCACACACATTTAATAAGTTTAATTGTAACGTCACTGTGAGCAGGTACAACATGCACAGCATATTTTCTCTGACATGATCATTATCTTATAGCCAACAATGGACTTGTTGCCCAAGTTTCTTTCAGCCTATATTGATTCGAGGTTAGGAGTGCAAAAGTTCAAAACTGTTGTCTCTGAGAACAGAATCAATATCCCTCTGTGTTCTGTTGACAACGTGGCCACTTCAAAGTACAAAACAAAATTAAGACATATCTTCATGAAGCATTCTATGTACCTCTCTGGTTTAAGTATTCAGGAATATGTTCTTATAGGGCTCTTGTGAAATGCGTTTGGCTAGTATAAATTTAAATGAATATGGTCTAAGGATATCTTGGTGTGCCTAGTTGGTATAAATGTTCAGGAATATGCTGTTTTTTTTTATTCTTGTGAAATGTGCCTGGCTGTTTGAGATGTTCTGGAATGTGCTTCTCTTGAGGCTACTATGAAGTATATGGATGTAGATGTACAGCAAGAACATTCAACCCAATGCAGGTCCTATATCTCATCGGGCTGTTTATAGCAGGGGTCAACTTATGCAATTTACCCTCTGTGAAAAGGCTGCTGCTTCATTCTTGTACAAATATAGCTGACTTTCTCAGCCCTACCAGCATCAAATCAAATTTACTTGGGATTGCTTCTGCCTTTTCCTACCTTCTGAACTGTTTAGAGTGACTGGATGACAACAGTCACCAGACCCTCTGTTTCTTAACCACTACTAGTAGAGCTTTCTATTCCGCCCTTAGTCTTGCACACTGTCTTTGGATATATCTATCTGATAACATGTCTTTTAGAACTCTGGTTAAAGGGTAGCTTTTCTGTTGCTGTTGTGTGTAGCTAATCTTTGATTACCTTTCTCAATCTTTGTGAATGGATGAAGTCTTCCCTCACTTTTCTCAATAATCTTGGATGTATCCATCTGACCAGGCTTCCTTCACTGTGTTTAGTATTCTTGCTTGCATCCTTTTAATCTCAACTCCTTCACAGTCATCAGATGTCTTGTATCTTTTTCCACTTTCCTCATTGTCCTAGGATGCTTCTCATCTGAGATCTCCTTCCTCACTATATGTATTCTGTGTGGTATCAGTTCCCTATGCATCCTTAGATTTGAGCTGTTTTGATTGTTTTCCTCACTAACTCTAGAAGTATCTTACTTGGGATCATCTCCCTTCCTGTTTGTTTGGAGGGATCTTACGCAGAATCACCCCTGTGTCACTAAGTTTGTCTTACATGGGATCATCTTCATATTTACACTGAATCTAGACTATGCTGTTTCATCTTCCTCTTAGTTACTGAGTAAAACTTATGGGATCACTTTCTCACTGTTGCTTGATTTTACTACATTGGATCAGTTCCAGCATCATAATTTGGTTTGTCTTTTGATTTCCCTTGCTGTCACTGGATGAATAATATATGGGATCATCAAACTGTAAGTCTTTGATGTCCCCTTCATGAGATTGACTGGATATATCCCATATGGCATCCTCTCCCTCTTTCTCACTGGTTTTGTCCTAGAATAATGCCGGATGTAGCCTATCCTGGGTCACCATCACCTTTTTCAGTGTATCTGAAAAGACCATCTGAGCTACAAACTCTTATGATGAGTAAACCCTACCCTATTTCCCCCAAGGATAGGGTTTCTGTAAGAAATAATCCTCCTTTTGTACATAAAGCGTTAACAGAGTTTACCTTGAGACAGTCTATTAATCTACATATATAAAACTCCCAAATGTGCAACAAAGTCTAGAAGATTTAGGGTCTTTGCCTGGAAGCATCTGCATAGATAATTTTATAACCCAAGCAGATGCCAAAGAATTTTTTTTCAGGTAGATGGCAAATGTTGGATGCGTGATGGGGAGGAAAGAGGTAACTAGGAACAGGTCAAATAATATAAATACTACTACATTTGGGTAGGAGGTTGGCATATTGGTCAAAGTGTTTATCTTACAGACACAAGGTGCATAGTTTGATATATATATATATATATATGTGTGTGTGTGTGTGTGTGTGTGTGTGTGTGTGTGTGTGTATATATATGTATACGGGTCCACTTTGTAATTTTGAAATACTGAAATCCCGAATTTCAGTATTTTGAGCTTACAAAGTCGAACACTCACATTTCCGAAACTGGCAGAAGCGCGAAATTCAAAATACCAAAGTACCGATATTTCGAATTTCCACTTCGGTGGTACGGAATGTGGATGTTTAGGTTTTATTTTGGTAAGTTTGTGTGTTAGTATGTTGGTTAGGGGTTTAGTGTGTGTAAGTGTGGGTTGTGACTGTTGTGTGTTTTTGAGGGACTGTAAGATGTGTGCGTGTGTGAGTTTCATTTTTGTTACTGTTTGTGCGATCTCGGAGTTAGAATATATAAGTAGAGGGGTGCAGGGGGGCTTGCCCCCTGCTTATATATAGTTTAGATTAGTTTGTTTGATTGTGGGGGGGGGAGTTTTGTGTATGTTTGTGTGTGCTGTATGTGTAGCGTGAGTGCGAGATTTTGAATTTCACGGTTGTGTGTTTTCGAGTTTGTGAGTTTTGGTTGGGTTTTCGGCTTTGTGGTTTCGGAATACTGAAATTTGGGATTTCAGTATTTCGAAATTACAAAGTGGACCCGTGTATACACGCACATATGTATATGTGTATATATGGGATCCGTCAATATGTTCAAAGTTTCACTACTTCGAACCCCACTTCACCGAGTCCACTTGTTCGAAGTAGTGAAACTTCAAACATTGACTTTGACAGTCACACTACAGCACGGAATGAGAATATTCCCTTTTCCTCACTGTACTGCGATCTCGGAGTTGGTATATTTAAGTAGTGGAGGTGTGTGGGGCGCAGGGGGGCTTGCCCCTCTGCAAAAACATGTTTTAGTGTTTTTTTTTAAATTTATTTTGGAAAGCCTGGGGAATCAGACTTCAGCGAAAGTGCACTTTCGTTTAAGTGGACTTTTGCTGAAGTGTAGGGTCTACTACTCTATTTCAAAGAACTGTATTTTCGATGTAGAGCAGTAAACCCATATATATATATATATATATATATATATATATATGTATATATGTATACACACACACACACACTCATTTATGTATAACACATTTATATATGTATACCTATATACATATATATATGTGTGTGTGTGTGTGTGTGTGTGTATATATATATATATGTATGTATATATATATATATATATATATATATATATATATATATATATATATATATATATATATGGGTATGTGCACTATAGATATCTATTTTATATGTAAGATGTTGGTAATTGAAGAATTTGGAGTGATAACAATGATTAGGATATGGCAATGGTGGGAAGATGGAGGATATATACATGGGCTGCTTAAGTCTGAATGAATGGAATATAACATGATATTAAATAGAACTGTGTGAAGGATGAGTGGGGAGTACATGGCAGAGTGAGTGATACGTAGATGTTGTTTGGAGGGATTGCAATGAGTGTTAGAAGGAGTAGCAAAAGTAGGTAGTTAGAATTTGCTCCACTTTTTTTTCTATCGTAAAGAAGACTTAGATGCATAGTATTGTATATCACTCTTTGAAAGGAGATAAAGCATAGGTAGGATGAGTGCTAATGGTAGCTTGAATGTGAGACTGGAATCTGGAATGTCTCTCTCTGACGGGGAATGTTATATTTCAAGAAGTGGTTGTGGAAAGGAGGGAAGAAATATAGGGGACTGGAGGTTGCTGGGGAATTGGGAGATGGAAGGGAGCAAAGTGGGTCAGAAGCCACATTATTTATGAGTCAGTCACCCTGCACACCTTCAGTGAGTAAGTAAAAACATTGACAGGTAAGTTGATATACGTGTGTGTATGTATGTATTTTTGTGAGTGTATATGTATATAAATATATATAGTATGTGTATATGTAAATATGTAGATATTTATGCGGAGCGGAATCATGGTCAAATTGGGCTTGGCATGGGTAATGGACCAAGCCACGCTAGCAACCCCCCCCCCCACCCAGGCAGCCATTCCATAGTCCCATTCCAAGGATGTCTCTCCCCTGTTGTCATAAACACTGTTCAAACCTGTCAGTGTGCATTCTGTTTTATTCTTTACTTTTGCAATGATTACAGAGTTTTGGATTTATTTTAAAACTTTTTATTTCAGATTTTAATTTTACAAAAGCTGATGACCATTAGCTAAACAAAGCAGATCCACATTGAAAACAGACTTGCAGCAGTAAACTTCTCTTTCCTTGAAACAAACATTTATTGCAAATTCATCTGGCTACTGGTGAATTTAAGTGCATCTTGGACCCTGGGCTGTTTTCAACCCTTGGACCCTCTGAACACATTTTTAGGACCATGCATAAATGCATGTATTCTTCGATTCACCGTTTTGATTGTTGTATTATATTTCTTCCTTAATACAGTAACATTTGTCATAGTGCATTTTAAATTTGTAGTTTTGAATATCTTTCCAGTAATCAGTGAAACAAATTGTATGAACCAGTAATAACCAAAGTACCTATTTCAGAACATTTTGACTATAAAAAGACACAAACTGCTGGCATGATAATCCTCCAATATCCATACTCATAGGTTGGTACTAGGCTATCGGCCCTAGGGCCTATACAAGCCTAGCCCTAACAATTCCCTGGCTATTTCTTTACCCCTACTAAAAAAACTACAGGGAACTGCGGAATCTTGCAAAGAAACAAATAAATAAGGACAAAAAAAATCCTACTGCAACTCTCCACAAATCAGCAGCAAATCCAACCCTCATAAGTTTTGGTCTACTCTAAATAAAATTCTTTGTCCAGGCTGTCCTTCCAATCCCTCCCCTAATAAACCTCTTCTTGAAACTGCTACTCTCTTCAATAATCACTTCATTGACACAATTCAAAAATTCACACCCTCCAGCTTCAACACAACTGCTCCCCCTACCCTTTCTAACTCACTCAATACAAACCTCTTCGCCTTTCACCCTGTTCCCACTTCCTACATTAAATCTTTTCTTCTGAAACTTAAACCCTGCTCTCTCTCTCCTCAGGTAATCTTCCTGCTACCTTCCTCAAACTAGCTGCTGAATCTATAGCCTATCCTGTATCCATACTAATCAAGAGATTCATTCAAAAAGGAACAGTCCCCCTCATCTTGAAATCCTTCTTCACCATCCCCCTGAACAAAGGGGGAAATTCTACTGGCCCATCCAACTATAGACCCATCACTATCCTATCTCCTCTATCTAAAATACTCGAAAAATGCATACACTCACAGCTTTTCAAAGCTTCTCAACTATCTACTCCAACAAAGCCTCCTTACTGCCACTCAGCATGGTTTCTGGCCAAGCCATAGCACAGCTACTGGCCTCCTATCTTTTACTCACACTATTGCTGAGGCCAATGATAATAACCAACTCATATTCTATCTCTTCCTTGACCTCTCCAAAGCTTTTGACACCATCTCTCACCCTTTATTGCTGTCCAAGCTATCCAATCTCAACCCATCTCCTGCCTTCCTAACCTGGTTCTCTAGCTAACTCTCTGGTAGGCTACAATCTGTCAGATGGCTCTCATCCTGCTCTCCTTCCATTCTAGTCACATCAGGTATTCCACAGGGTTCCATCTTGGGCCATCTCCTATTTAACATTTTTACTAATGAACTATACACATCCTGTAAACAATCATTCCTAATCAAATACGCTGATGACTCAACTCTCATCTCCATCTCATCCTTAGCTATGCCCAAATTTACTTCTTTATAATTACTCATTAATAATTATTAATAACTCATTAATAATTACTCAGTAGTAACGCCCACTTTATGAACTGTGTGCGCATCTCTGGTTGTGATAAAAATGGCCACGCTTTGCACAAATGCACGCTAGTCCTACAAAGATAGACTAACCATTTTTTTAGCTTTATCAGCTCAGCAGGGTCATTTTTAAATGCAGATGTCTCCCAAACCCAGCACTTGTACTACATTGTCGTCTGCATCCTTCTCAGATGTCTGTAAAAAAAATAGATAAAAATAATGACCAAAGGCACATACTTCAAATTTGTTTCACTCAAACATACACTAACGAAAGTGTTCTAACTTAATTTACACACACACACACACACACACACACACACACACACACACACGTCTTGCAAAGCCAGATTAAAGACTGTTTTAAAAATGACCAGGTGAGAACATGAGGTACTCCATCCACAGAGAACCACTGCCACCAACAGTTATAGCCAGTTTGTTGACTATGTCTATCCCTTATTGTTGTGAAGAAGTAAATTCGGGTGTGGCTAAGGATGAGCCTTGAGTAGCAGCATTTTCTGTCAGCTCTGCCTTTTCATATCTTTTATGACAGGAACATTTGAGAATATCTATCTAATATGTTGTATTTTTTACACATTTAGTTTATTCTTAAAGTCTTTTAAGATAGTATCTCAATTTTTGTATTATTTTTTTTATATTTTCCTGTCAAAATATTAGAGTCAAGATTCTGCCATCAGTTAACAGTATGAGCTTCTCTAAATCTTCACACCAGGATATCTCTTTAAAAATGGAACTACAAAATGTGTGAGGTCTTAGTGAAATGTGGTAACATGTTATAGGTAGTGGAAGAATAAGATAGAATATAATGAAGGTCCACTGCCAGGTTATTAAAAGAATTTACTAATTCCTTTTGTTTGAGAGATATAAATAACTATGCAGATACTAAACCATTATTCTATACTTTTTTTCTCACAGGCATAACTCATTTTCAAGGATAGAGTTTTTTTTCTAATAATTTAGTTGATTCTTTATCTAATGTTAAGGTGATTGCATATCCCCTCTCTGATCATAATTCTATAACCTTCGACTTATCTATTTACTCATTATATAATGCTCAGATATAGAGGATTCCAGCCTACATCTCTAATTTGAATGATTTTAAAACTATTAAAAACATATAGATTCTTTAAATAAGTATCTTGAGATTTTAGATCATAAGATAAAGATTAGTTTAGAGAAGTTTAAATTTATTACTTTTTCATCAAACCCTAGATCCGTAAATATGCTTGCCAACAAAATTAAAAGAATGAATAAATTTAATCACATTAAGGAACTTTATTCACCTCAAAAAAAGAAAAAGGTTTCTGGTCTTCATAACATATTAAATGAATTTAGATATTTTTTTTAAAACTTAATCAGTCTACTGAGTTAATAAACCCCATAACTGATATAAAGTCATTCATTAATAAAAACACAAAAATAAAAGTTAACTGTTCAACAAGTTGAATCATTAGACAGACAAATAGCCCTTAATGACATTCAAGTACAAATTAACTAATTAAAACAAAAGAAAGCCCTGGGTAGTGATGGTATCATCCCTGAAATTTATAAAATTTTACCTAAAAAAGCTCTCTCAATTTTACACTCAGTTTTCAGTATAGCCCAAACTAAAAATGTAATTCCTCCATCGTGGAAATATACCTTTATCACTCCTATTCTAAAACGGGATAAAGGTCCTACCAAATGCAATTCATACAGACCGATTTCTTTATTAAATACAGATTACAAAATGTTTATGTCTATTTATGCAAATAGACTCAAAAATTTCCTTCCTAGTTTAGTGGACTCTGATCAAACTGGCTTTATTATTAACAGAACCTCATATGACAACATTAAGAGAATATTAACCTTAATAGATTCAGTTAAGAACTTTAAAAATAACCTAACTATAATTAGCTTAGACATAAATTGTGCTTTTCATCACAGTTAACTGGGACTATTTATTTATTCTACTGGGAGAACGTAACTTTTCCAAAAATTTTATAAATCTTATTACCCAACTTTACACTGGTTGTCAAGCATATGTCAAAATAGGCTTCTATATTTCAGAATTTATACCTATTGAAAAAGGAACCAAACAAGCCTGTCCATTATCTCCCCTTTTTATTCACCTTAATTATGGAACCATGGGCTAATCTGATCAGGGATAATACTAACAACATTAAAGGTTATGATTTGGGTTTTAATGAAACATCAAAAATACAACTGTTTGCGGATGACATCTTGATTACTTTGGGGGGTAAAAATCCTACCTTGACGAGAGTTATTTATTAATATGGAAAAGTTTCAGAAAAACTCAGGTCTTAGATTTAATCATAATAAAACACAAATTCTCTTAGTTGGTCAAAAAAATTCAACATTCAAGATAATTTTAAGAAAAATGTATCTCAAACTCAACAAATAACATATCTAGGTATAATTATTTCTAATAACTTAAAAGATACATTAAAAATAAATTTCAACAAAAGTATTCAAATAGAATCTCTAACAAGCTCATGGTTAAAAATAAGATTATCAATGGAAGAGAAGTTGTCACTTATAAAGATGGTTTTACTTCCTAAAATATTGTATATAATGCAGTCTAGATCTATACCCCCTACCCATATAGTAATTAAAAAGTTTAATTCTCTCATTAATAAGTTCCTCTGGCATCCAATTAAACCTAGAACTGCGTTATCCATCCAAATGTTCAACTGGGATAATGGTGGTATTGCTTTCCCTAATCTAGAATGTTATGCTATTTCATCCATAATTAAAACTATTACTCTTCTTATACATAGTAAATATTCAGCTAAATGGAAAGATTATATTGTTTATCTCAAAATCCTAATAATACCTTTGAAATTAATATGTTAAACTTAATAAATAATACTTTTATTTGGAGATTGAAAGATTTTTTTTTCATATCATTACATTCAATTATATAAATCTAACTACATAATTTTAATTTTGAAATCTTTCAAAAACTTTATTCTTGGACACAAATTATATGAATACTGGTTATTTCTTATTTCCGCTGTAGCGTATACTCATAATATCATCTTCACTACAGATTATCATAAAATGTATTTATTTAAACAAAAGCATTTACTAGTTTAGTATTAAATGATGAATAATGAGTTAAAATCACTTAACATTCTTATTGAAGAGAATAATTTTGATTCATCCTCTTGGCCTGACTTACAAGAAGCTAGGAAATATATCAAAGATAAGCTCGATCTTACTCCTTCTACAACTAAAACAAAACTCCCCAGGCTAATACAGTATTTAATGGTTCTCATTCAACAGAATGACTCTAATAAAATTAGTCTGTCTCACATATACAAATCAATAAAATCAGACTTAGATATTCATTCAGAAAATTATTGGAAATCTTTTATTACCATTAACAATTCTTATCCTACAGATATTGGTAAATTATGTATACTTCAATCAGCTCGTAAAACTACATCCTCACATAAATGGAGAATTTTTACTTGTAAATTTTTGAACAGATCATTTCTTGCTCAACAAGATATCTAAAGAAAACGTTTTATGCTAGAGATGTAAGAAAGTTATTAATGCAGATTGGGCACACATTTTATGATTGTCATCTTTTAAAGAAATTTTGGGATGACATCAGTAACTTCCTACAAGCTATCTTTACAGATAATTTTTCAATCAATAAATCACTTATTTTGTTTAACACTCTAGTCCTAAATTGTGTAAATTTAAAACAATATTCAATTCTGTGGTCTGTTCTATCCATTGCTAGGAAAGAAATCACTAAAAACTGGAAATCCTCTCAAATCCCTTCTTTTCAAAACTTTAAAGATCTCATGGAAGTTTCTAAGTTTGAAATGATGACAGTTAATACTAGATCATCAGGGAACGCAACAACTTACAATTATTGAAAAAGTATAAATGATCTACTGGTAAACCAGTAAAATGAATCTAGTTTCATTTTTTTTTAAATTTAAATAGCAAACTTCATCCATAGGTAGTGAACACTTTTGTAAATAGTTATGTTTATTCTTTTTTTATCAATATTTTCTGTTAACTGTTGTATCAAAAAATCTTATCAATTATTTTATAACAGTTGTATGTTTTAGTTTTGATCTTAATAAAAATTTTTATCAGGAAAAAAAGTAAATTAAATGTACTTTATTGGTAGTTTTGAATGAGCTATGTGGAATTGTATAAAGAACGCTATCCTCATACTCTTAGATCCAGCACGATTTAAATAGATGAGTATTTTTCAGAGCATAAGAAATATTAACCACCTTCTCATATTTCTACAGAAGTAACAGTCATCTAAATAATTCACATTACAGAGAAGTATTACTAATGCTGAGGTTGCTACTGGTAAACAACTTTGCATTTCAGTGCTGCATTAACAAATGCAATGCATGCTGCCCTTGAAGAATAAGCTGCCTATGTTACATTACAGAAATAGTGTGCTGGTGATATTGCCGTAAAACTTCCTTAAGTACATTAGCTATGTAATAGGAAATGCCTGGAAAACAATGACAACAGGTTCATAGTTGCTAGACATGCATTCCTGGGGACCATTAAGGAGCCTTGCACAAATTCACAATTTCTAAAAAGCTATGTCTGGTTAAATGACTTGCTCAGTGTCACACAGGAGGTAAATGAAGGTGAAAAAGGTCAAATCTTACACTCTTGCCAGCCACTTGAAGCAACTCATTAGCAAATCCTCTGTGCTGATTTCCAGACTAAAAGCTTTTTACTAAATAAAGAAATCCTTTACAATCCAGTATTATAGAGGAGACTTGTATCATAGTAATGTGCAATAATGACTACGTAAGGGATGCTGAAGATCAGACAGTTCTAGTTATCACTCAGAAGAAGGTAGACTGTATGACCTGACAAACTTCATACACTTTGCATTTGCTGTGGAGGCACTGCAAAAATGTATTACTCAAGTGCAACATGTTTAGGCTCTATTATACTAGCCAGGTCTATTAATGAATTAATTAATTCTTTAGTGCAATGAATAAAACAAAAGATTTACAATGTAAATGCTGTAGCCATAGCTTTTGTTCAACAACCCACAAGTTTTACAGAAATCAGAAGTATTACTGCATACAGCAAATTGTTTTATTTTTTTTTGGGGGGGGGGGGGTTACATGCTAGCAGGATACCTACTTCTCATTTCTAACCTCACGTCTTCCCTAGCAGACTACTAAGTTCAGAAGAACAGATTTTGCATGTACCAGATCTTATCTCCCCTTTAAAAAATGGCGTCTAGCAGTTGGATTGAGTCTTACAACTCTGGGCAAGTCCCATAATTATTTTATACATGCACATATACACATTTTCACATGTACAGTGGATAGAAAAAGTTTACCCACCCCCTGTTAAAATGCCAGGTTTTTGTGATATAAAAAATGAGACCACAATAAATCATTTCAAAACTTTTCCCACCTTTAATGTGATCTGTAACCTGTACAATTCAATTGAAAAACAAACAAATCTATTAGGGGAAAAAAATATAAAAAAAAACCGTACAGTACGCTGGTTGTGTAGGTGTGCACACCCTTAAACTAAATACCCTGTTGTGTGTGCACACCCTTAAACTAATACTTTGTTGAAGCACCTTTTGATTTAATTACAGCATTCAGTCTTCTTGGGTACACACCTGCCATCAATTAAAGAGACACTGATTAACCCCAAATAAGGTTAAGCTGTCCTTGTAGGGTTTTCCTGACATTTACTCAGTTGCCTGCTACAGGAAAAGCCATGATTCGCAGAGAGCTTACAAAGCATCAAAGAGATCTCATTGTTGAAAGGGATCAGTCAGGAGAAGGGTACTAAAAAATTTCCACAGCATTGGATATACCATGGAACTCAAGTGAAGACCGTCATCAATAAGTGGAGAAAATATGGGACAACAGTGATGTTGCAAAGAACTGGATGTCCCTCCAAAATTGATGAAAAGACAAAAACTGGTCAGGGAGCCTGTCAAGAGACCTACAGCAGCACTGAAGGAGCTGCAGGAATTTCTGGCAAGTACTGGTTGTGTACTACATATGACAACAATCTCCCGTATTCTTCATATGTGTGGCCTTTGGGGTAGGGTTGCAAGATGGAAGTCTTTTCTTACATAGAAAAACATCCAGGCCTGGCTAAAATTTCCAGAACAGTACATCAAGTCTCCCAAAAGCATGTGGGAAAATGTGTTATGGTTTGATGAGACCAAAGTTGAACCTTTTGGCCACAATTCCAAAAGGTACGTTTGGCACAAAAACAACACTTCGCATCACCAAAAGAACACCATCCCCACGGTGAAGCATAGTGGTAGCAGTATCATGCTTTGGGGTTGCTTTTCTTCAGCTGGAATTGGGGCTATAGTCATGGTAGAGGGAATTATGAACAGTTCCAAATACCAGTCACTTTTGGCCTAAAACCTTCAGGCGTCTGCTAGAAAGCTGAAGATGAAGAGGAATTTCACCTTTCAACATGACAGTGACCCCAAGCATACATCCAAATTAACATCAGAATGGTTTCAGCAGTTGAAAATTAGAGTTTTGGAGTGGCCCACCCAGAGCCCAGACCCAATTCCAATAGAAGATCTGTGGGGAGACCTAAAGAGGGGTGTGCACAAGAGACAGATTTGGAGAACTTTTGCAAGGAAGAGTGGGCAAATATTCCCAAGTCAAGATGTGCCATGCTGATTGACTCCTACCCAAGAAGACTGAATGTTGTAATTAAATCAAAATATGCTTCAGCAAAGTATTAATTTAAGGGTGTGCTCACTTGTGCAACCAGTACTTTAACAGGGGTTTGTAAACATTTTATATCCACTGTACATGAAACAGTGTAGGGAAAGATCTGTCCATTCCTTTAGAACTACAAAATAATCCCTTTACAAAAGCCTGCTATTTACCTGCTTTCTTTTACTGGAAGAAGTTAACAGCTATTTATAGCATAGAACAAGCTCTGACAGACCCATAAATGAGGTTCACTCAAGCAAACATAGAAGTAGGTATGTTATAGAAGGTGTGTTAGATGACAGTGCTTCATATTCTTCTGCCATTAAGATAGAATGGCAGGAAAACCACTTCCTTATGTCTAGCATGACTCATATAAAGAGGACTTGAAATGTATTCTGGGAAGAAGGAATGAAAGCAAAAAAACAAGATCATGTTACCAGAGCAGGCCCCATCAGCTGCCATTTTGTGGGAAATGCATTACAATTTTAAAAGAAGCACTTGGAATGATTTTGAGGCATTAAGATAGCTCAGAAAACATGATACAATGAAAAAAAGCACATTTTTTGAGTTCTAAGGTGGAGTTTTCCTTTAAATCTCACACCATTCCCATGTGCACACTAGCTCCTATTTCATTCCCTGAAATTAAGAAGCAGCAGAACATGGATGGTGGATATGGGCAAAGCAGGAACCGCAACAGTACATGGTTATTAAGCAAAGTAGGAATTTTTTTTTTTTAATTATAATGTAATTTAATGCTGTGGCCGGACCACCCCTACCAGCATATGGCCCTAGGCAGTTGCCTAGGTCATCTAGTGTTGGATCCAGCCCTGTATATTAGGCAAGCTTTATGTTCCAGAAAAAAAATAACAGAAATATTTTAAAGAATTGAAATAATGGTAATAATAGTAACCAAAGTTAGTTGATTAAAACAGAAGTGTGTGTGTGTGTGTGTGTGTGTGGGGGGGTATTTAATAGCTATGAATAGTTTGATTCAGACTCGCATGATTTCTAAGCACTTGTGAAGTGGAAGGGAAAATAGTGTGTAAAATGTCACTTGCAGTTTTCTATACCTTATCAAGGTCAGGCAGTTAATAAACCATTTAGGACTTTCAATTACATTTTAATCTGAACAAGAGAAGGACTGCAGTAGCAAGTACCTTGTGCAGTTATTTAATTATTTGTTGGACCCTGACAAATGCTGAATCATTTGTGTCGCTAGTCTAGTCAGGCTGTATTAGACAAGACTTTGTGGGTTCTGTTCAAGTGGGTTTATTATGTACAAACACATCACGACTGAAGCTTATTAACTTAAACTTGGGTAACTTGTATACAAACTAGCTGTTACATTCATACATGCTCACTCTCAAAATAGGACTGGGTATAGCATGTGTCTGCTATTTATACATGCATGTTCATCCCTTGCTATGTTTCTTAAAGACACATCACACACACTGCTCTACATCCTCCATCTTTGAGAAATAGAACATGCAATGCTGATAATATCAGTTGACATGCAAATAATACAAATAGCTTTTATTGTGATTTTATACAGAATTAATCATGTATATACAGTTATGTCCAAGTCACTGTATTTCATACTAGGTGTGGAAGTGTAACCAAATTGTGTGACATAAAACTGAGAATTAGACTTAGCAACTGGAACTCTCTCTGCTGAATGTTCAACCTTTGAAATATCGGGGGCATAATTAGAGTTGGAATCAGAAGATAAGACACATTGTGGAACAGGAACATTGTCTGGATTGCTCTGAGTTCTGGAGTCTGTATCACAGGAACAGTGCTGCGATATTGATTCTGGTACAGGAAGAAAATGTCTGCGATTTCTCTTTTACCCCACACCCTTAGATTCTACAAAGTAGGATCTCTGCTCAGTACATGTACCTGTTACTTCACCAAGCTGGTCAAAAACCTTTCGCTATTTGTATCCTCACTGTCTCCTCTTCTTTCATTGAACGAAGAAATCTGCTTGACATCATAACTGGATTTCTAGATATGTTTTTTGAATAATAGGATGACACAGTGGTGCAGCGGTAGTGTTGTCTCCTCACAGCAAGAGGTTCTCCGGTTCAATTCTCAGCTGGAGTTCCTTCTGTGTGGAGTCTGCATGTCCTCCCTGTGTTTGTGTGGGTTTCCTCCCACATTACAAAGACATGTGCCTAGAGCATTTCTCCCTGGGCCTCCACTGAAATTTGGCTTCATTCCAAGTCAGACTTTCCCATTTAACAAAAATGTTAAATAAAATAAATTGGGCTCTGATGGTTCTGTTGTTAGCTTTAGGCGTCAGTAGACTGGAACTAATAGGTAATGTTGTTCTGATTTGCCTGGATAAAAGTCTCTGAGCAGGTGAGCCAAGTAAATCATCACTGGGTATGATTCTGAGATTAAGTAAATTCAAAAAGATATCGGTATTGTCGTGCTTTGACGTTTCAGGTAATTGCTTTGCACTCTGCACTGCACGTTCAGCTAGTCCATTTGACAGTGGATATTCTGGACTATTAGTAACATGCATAAAGTCCCATTACCTTGCAAATTTCTGAAAAAACTGACTAGTAAATAGAGTACCATTGTCAGAAATAACTTTGTGTGGACTACCATGGACTGAGAAATAAAATCTCAAACCATTTCAAATAAGAGTCTACCAATACTAAGTAATGCTGATTGTTCCACTCGAATGTCAGTGGCTAATGTTGACCAAGGTAATTCAGGAACTTGAATTAGCTGAAGTGGTTCTCTTTGCAAATACAATTTAATACTATTGCATACTGAACAAGAAGAAAGTACTTTATAAATGTCTTTCACTAGTGAAGGCCAAAATACAAGTTCTCTCTACCTTTTTTGGTAGAGTTGAAACCTGGGTGACCGCAATGCAAAATCTGGAAATATTCATGTTGTAAGGAAGCAGGAACAATTTTAGGACCTTTGAAAATAATGCCATCTTCCATCAATATCTCATCTCTGTAAGGAAGATAAGTTTGCACTTCAGGTGGTACACAAGATTGCTTTGACGGCCATCCAGAAGTAATGTACTGGTTGAGCTTTTGAAAAATTGGATCAGTCTTTGTATGATCTTTCAACTCATCAAGTCTTGTGATAGAAAAATTATGCACTGCCATTACGTCAAAGTCAAAATTCTCTGCATCAAGCTGTTCCGTTTTATTTCTGGGCGATGTGGATAAGGTATTGGCCAAATAAAGAAGTCTGCCTTTTGTATAGACCAGTTTGAAATTGTACTTTTGTAATTTGAGTATCATTCTTTGTAGTCTCGCTGGAGCTGAATGCATAGGCTTCTTTAGAATAGTAACGAGAGGTTGGTGATCAGTTTCAGTCTGAATAGCTCGACCATAGATGTAGTCCTGAAACTTTGAACATGTAAATACTACTGCCAAAAGGTCTTTCTCAGTTTCAGCATACTGCATCTCAGTTTGGATAAGTGTTCTAGATGCATAGGCTACTGGTCTGCCTTCTTGAAGAATAACTGCGCCAAGACCAAATTTTGAAGCATCACAGGAAAAGAGTGACTGGTTTATTGACACCATTATATCTTAATGTAGGTAAGGTGTCAATCTTCTGCTTAAGGTCTTAAAATGCTTTCTGGTTCTGTTCCAACCAAGACCATGTAACATTTTTGCATGTTAGTTGACAGCACGTTTAAGAGAGTTCACTGAAGTCTGATGTAAACTTGCCTAAATAGTTGACCATGCCAAGGAGACACTGCAGAGCTTGAACATTATCTGGCACTGACATCTCAAGAATAGCTGCTTGTTTAGACGGGCCTGGTCTTAATCCAGTACTGGTAAATAAATGACCTACATATGTAACTTCTGGTAGTCTGAATTTGCACTTTAGAGAATTGAGTTTTAAGTTCACTTCACATGCTCTGTCTAGAACTCTCTTAAGGTTTCTGTCATGCTCTGCTTTACCATTGCCTCCAAACCAATAAATCATTTACTATTATGGCACAAGGATAACCTGAAAAAAATTGCTCCATTGCACGCTAGAAGACTTCACTTGCAGAATTTATTCCAAATGGCATCATCAGGAATCTATTTCTGCCAAACTGGGTACTGAAAGTGGTCAGTAATGAGGATTTGCGATCAAGCATAACTTGCCAAAATGAACTTTTAGTGTCCAAGACAGAAAAAAAACATGGCATTCAAAAATAGGGCTGCGACTTCTTCAACTGTATGCATTGGATGATGCATTCTCTTTAATGCTTTGTTCAAATCTCTTTGATCAATACATATTCTGATTTCGTCTGAGCCTTTCTTGTGGGCTGCTCCTATGGATGACGCCCATTCAGTTGGTTCTGTAACTGGACAAATTACACCT
The DNA here is from genome assembly GCF_019279795.1 of Protopterus annectens. Classification (NCBI taxonomy): domain Eukaryota; kingdom Metazoa; phylum Chordata; order Ceratodontiformes; family Protopteridae; genus Protopterus; species Protopterus annectens. Next base: position 1,003,420,486 of record NC_056746.1, on the reverse strand, counting down.
TGCTGCACCATTTTATCCAACTGAGCTTTGACTTTGTTACATAGCTATTGGAACTTTTTTACTGGTTTGACTACTGGACTGGTCCTCTGTGTCTAACTTCATACTCTAAGAAAATGGCTTCAGAAAAATTGGAACTAGGATATACGCTTATGTGATGAACTTCTTTGGTAAAAAAAAAAAAAAAAAAAAACAGATTCATTCTTAAACTGTCTGAGACCCAATAATGACTGCACAGGTCTTCAAAGTACATAGAATAACAAGCTGTAACAGTTCTTTGCCACATAACATGAAAGCACTACAGAGGCTGTGGTTTGAATTTTTTCACCACCATAAGCAGCAAGTTTTGTAGTACTAGCCATTACACCTTGAACCAGTGTCTACTTTGAGCTCTGTGGATTTACCATTGATCTGGACAGTACAAAACACTTTGTTCTTTGCCAATAAATTCACTACATCAACCTTTTCACCAATTACTGATAACACCATCTATGTATAAAGTAGAGTTGCAGCTCTCGATATGATCATATTGCTTTTTCGAGTGGCCCTTCGTTATAACTGTTAGGCTTACTTGATTTGCAAAACTTTTGAAAATGGTTCCATTTTTTTTTTTACACTTGTGGCAATGCTGATCAAATGCTAAGCATTTCTCTTTTCTAGACTCATGAGTGGCACCACAATTATGGCAGTTAACAATAAAGCTGGATTTCTGTTTTGCTGACTCACGCTTGTACTGTACCGAGCATGCTCCTTTCTTAGAACTTGCTGGAAAACTACATGGTTTCCCTATTGGGCCAGCAGGGGCCATGGTTGCCATGTGCTTAAGCCTGCTTCTGTTTGCCACGTGTTGCATGCTGTCTACACTTGTTCTGGAGCCTGCTGAAACCATGCTGTTATCACTTGCAAGCATACTTGTGTGCCTTTCTGTAACTTCATGGATTTCACAAATCTCAAGTAGTTCTACTCAACATTAAATCATCGTCATGCTGCAAAAGTTTCCCCTGGTTTCTGATCTGTTGTGTAAAACAAATGCCTCTCTTATGTAATATTTGTCTGGGGGTTGCACATTTCTCTGAATTTACGCTTCAAACACTCTGGGTCTTCCGTTGATTCAGCCTGTACAACAATATGACTATTTTCACCTTCCCTCTCATATACTGCTGGTCCATTCACAAATGAAAGCTCTCTTTCAGTGGCCTCTGACCCAGCTAGTTTAACAAAATGAATGCCCTGGTGTGTGCATCTTTGTCAGAATAAGCTGCTTGTATAAAAATATTATACTATTGCTCAAATATCCTCCAATTCTCTGCAATATTCTGATCAAATACAAGTGATAAGGGCTTTTGAAATCCATCAGCCATTATTAACATATGCCAATGAAGGGTTTTACAAATATGCATGAACACACACACACATATGCCAGAAATTTATGCCAGTATTCGTAACTCTGCCCAACAGCACAACAAGCTTCTGAACAACTGAACTTTGCGAAATAGGTCTCTCCAGCAATGTAATACTCTTGAAATCACTGTACTGCAAGAAATCACCTCTTATCAGTGTAAGAAACATTTCAAATAACTGCACTGTGTGAATAAACTGGGCAGAAGAAGGTTGGAGCAAGAAACATTTCGAAGTAACTGCATTTTTGCGAATAAACAGTACACAGCACACTGAAACTTCCCCAAAAAGGCGGTACTTTACTAGATAATTCTTGACAGTGCAAGTAATGCACTGTAATGGTGGCACTTTATGAATAGACACGCACAGCACAAGAAACTTTTCGAAATGGCTATACTTTGACTGTACTTCATGAAATAGTTGCACTTTGCACACAAATGAACTCTGGAATACATGCACAGTAATAAACACACACACTGTAAGCACTTTTACACACTTTAAGATACTTCGAATAACTCTCATAGGTTGGTACTAGGCTATTGGGGCTAGGGCCTATACAAGTCTGGCCATAACAATTCTCTGGCTATTTCTTCCTACAGTATTTACTTCCCTGGACCCCTGTCTAGCAGGAAGACTGACGTGATCCCCGGGGTGAATTTCCTATCTCCCATCCAATCATCAATGTTCCTTTTGAAGAGGGCCAAAGAGGTGCTCTGCTTGACTTGCATTGGCAGTCTATTCCAGAGTCTGGGGACTCTGTGGGTCAGGAACCTATCCCTCCAGCATGTTTTGCTCATTGCGACGTCTTTTAAGTTTGGAGTTATAGTGTATTCTGCTATTTATGGGTGAGTTTTGTGTCTATTTTGTTCATAATATGAATTCTGTTTGTTCACCAGACTTCTATGCAATGATAATAGTTATTTGTTTGTTGTATATCAGGCTGTGACTGTTGCTTTATAGGTTCTTTAATATTATGGTTGTGAACCTGCTATATTAACATTATGAGTTCTGAGTTTTTAACAGATTTGCAAGCTGTGTAATGGTTATGACAGCAGTGTTTTATTTATTTACTTTCTCTCGCTCTGCTTTTTCCCGGTTAGGGGTCGCCACAGCAGATCACCTTGTCAGCTCATGATTGGCAGTGGAGTTTTACAGTGTCGAGTTGCCAGCTCGGCGCCCAACCTTCCACCGAAGGTGCACACACGCTCGCAGTCACGCCTACGGCCAGTTTTAGCGTGTCCAATCCACTTGCAACATACCTTTGGGGATGTGGAAGGAAACTAGAACACCAGAAAGAAATCCACACGACCGCAGGGAGGACATGCAGACTCCACACAGAAGACACCCCAGTGGAAGATCGAACCGGAGAGCCTCTTGCTGTGAGGCGACAATGCTAACCGCTGCACCATCCACGGCCAGCCTTAGGCATAGGCGAACTAGGCAACCGCCTAGGGCGCTGTACAATAAAGGGCGCATTTTGTGTTAATTTATTTATTTTAATTAATTTACTTTTCTTATCATGCAAATACATAATAAGAAAAGTACATTAATTAGGGTGCCACAATCGTAGGCTGAGGGGGGAGGAGCGAGTGGCCTCCCACTTTTATACCTGCATTGTGACGAGGAGGCTTCCACTACCATTAAGGAGAAATGTATGCGTGTCATACGCACGTTTGCCAATCACCAACACTGATGTAAAGACGTTTTATGGTGGCACGTGGAAATTAAGCAAGCACTTTGAGGGGGGTTTAATTCCGTGTGTATGTGTGTGGCCATTTCATTTAAAAAGAAGGTAAGTGTATTTGTGTGTGTGTGCGTTTGTGCAGTTTAAACTTGGTTTCTGTATGCAAGAGAAAGTGTGTGTGTGTGTGTGTGTGTGTGTGTGTGTGTCTAGAAATTCAGTAGTTTTCTCATCTTGTCCGACACATACACATTTAGTCAATCAAACGTCATGTGTACACAACTTGTAAAGTTCCATTTACAAAAAATAGAGATGTGTACAGTACACTCATACAGCCTCGTGCACATGTGTTTAAACAGAAGCAACACATATAAACAAGTGTGCACACACACACACACACACACACACACACACACACACACACACACACACACACACACACACACACACACACACCTATCCAAAATAAAGAGCTGTGATAAAAAGTGCAGGATATTTCCCTATGACACACCATATCAGCATCTTCAGGCTCTGAACTAATTTATACTACAGCAGCAGTCATCATAATAAAATTCATATAATTTAAAACTAGGGTTTACCACCTTTCCCTCTTTAGACAGAACACTCCCTAAATGGGCAGCTTTGTCCTGGAGAAAACATAAAAAAATGGCAAGCATCTTGAGATTTAGGACAAAATATTTCTTGCGTTTCCTTTAGCAATTGCATACAATTATTTTGGTTAGACTGCTGACACTGCAGGGCAGGTTTTGGTAGGTGCTGCACTCCTAACTGTGCTGCCCTTCAGATTAGACCTTAAACTAAGAACCTATCTGCCTGAGTTGATAGTAGCTCATGTGGATATAAAAGATATTACAGAACCTATCAAAAAGAGTAGGATCAAAAAATCAACTTTGTAAGTTACAAAAGTGCAATATTTAAAATCTATCCCTACTTTTTCTTCCATTGCATCTACATCATGTTAGGCTTTGTCCAGATTTCTTGCACTAAGAGGTTGAGAGGTATGCATACCTCTCAACTGTCCAGACCTATGCCTCATATTTTTGACCTATTCCTCATAAAATTTGTGTTTTTTTTCTGGCAAATCAGTGAGGATTTAAATAACTAAATGTCATACATTTGATTTTCAGCCTTTATTTCCTGCAGAAAAACGCATGCTAAGACAAATGCTGTTATTCTAGCAACTTTTAAGTCTATAAGAGCGATGTTTATAATCTGCGGGGCCTTTGTGCCCCTCCCCTCCATTATTTTAGACTTTGTTCAGATTTCTTGTGCCAAGAGGTTGAGAGGTATGGAGGCATGGTATGTAATGTCGTAGTTGCCAATTTGTTTAATTGTAAGAGGGGATAGGGGTTCTGCATTCCTTAGTGTGACGTCCTTTGTTTAAGATGCCTAGTAACTATGAACTTGTCTGTTTCTCAGTCATTCTGTATTGCAATATTACTAGTGTACCATTTTTTTTCCTTAATGCAACGTAGGCAATTAATTGTTCAAGGGCAGCAAGCACTAAATTTGTAGATGGAACAGTGAAATGTAAAGTTCTTTGCCAATAACAGCCTCTTCATTAGTTACAAATCTCTTTAATATAGAATTATTCAGATGAGTTTTACTTCTGCAGAGATTGTGCTTACTGACTGATACTGTTTAAGGAAGTTTGAGGGGCCATTTATGGTTAAAATGTTCTGAAATGGGCAGGTTTGTCATTATTGTGTCATACATTTTGTTTCATTACTTACTGGAAAAATGTTCAAAACTACAAATTGAACATACTGTAACAAGTGTAATGTTTTCAGTGTGCAAATAGCTGTTTTTTGTTTATCAAATGGCACACTGTGTTGTAAAATCTGAAAGCAGTGTTAGTAGCATAATTGCCTTTGGTGCAGAAGGCTGTGGATTCCACTCCCACACCATGCAGATGGAGTGCTGATATGCAGTGCCTATACGATTGATTATTTGGTGCATTATAAGGGGGGATAGGGTATCTACACTCCTGAGTATGTCCTTTTGTATAAGATGCCTATTGACTGTGAACTTGTTAGTAATTTTTTACTGCAATATTACCAACTTACCAATTTGTAATGTAATATAGGCAATTCATTTTTCAAGGGCAGCAGGCACTGAATTTGTAGATAACATTGATGTATAAAGTTGTTTGCCAGTAGCAACCTCTTCATTAGTTACAGATTTCTTTAATGTGGAATTCAGATGTTGTTACTTCTGCAGAGATTGTGCATGTGGAATAATATTGGTAGATTGTAATGGTAGAAGTCTTGCGTGGCCTTTTATTTTTGAAATTTTCTGGAATGGGTAGTTATTGGTTCATACATTTTGTTTCATTGCTTATTAAAAGAATGTTTAAAACTACAAATTTAAAACATATTCTAACAAGTGGTGCTGTATTATACAAGGAATATAATTCATTACAATCGGGAAAGTGAATTAAAGAATAAATACATGTATGCATGACCCTAAAAAAATGTGTGCAAGGAGTCTGTTTTGAAAACAGCCCAAAGGTAAACTTAATTCTCCACCAACCAGATGCATTTCTATGAATGTGGGTTTTCATGCTGTTTCAATGAATGTGAGTTTTGCCATTTCAATGAATGTGAGTTTCAAGGACAGAGAAGTTTACTGCTCGTGCTAAGTCTGTTTTCACTGTGAGACTGTAATGTTTGTTTAGCAAATGGCTATCTCTGTTTGTGCTACTTTATTTCAATATCTGTAATCATTGTAGAGGCAATTAAAACAGTATGCATGGTAACTGGTGAAATAACCAAATAATGGAACACTGGAATGGCTGAGGAGGGGGCTGCTCTGGGATGGTGGTCCTTCCTAAGACTCTACTTGACCATGATCTGGCTCTGGTTATTTCAAGTAGCAAATACATATGCAAAGGTAGCTGCACTTTAACTACATTACAATGCATCTTTTTCTTCCTAAGCATTTAAATAATTTAAGGAAATGACTGGAGTGGCTTTCTTGGGGAATGACCCAGTGGGTGTAGCTCAAATAGGGGTGTTTCATGTGTGGTGTGGGTGGGGCTTAAGGGGTGCCGGAGCACTACTTTGCCTAGGGTGCCATTTCGGATAAGGCCGGCCCTGGCACCACCGCGGCCGTCCGTTTTATTTATTTACTATAAGTTTTAATATTCTATGCTGATTGTCTTTAACAAAATGTAGTTTTGTTCTAAGCTTGGATCTAAGTTATTTTAAAACATGTTTTTTTACAAGTGCAGTATGCAAATGGGGAGTAAGTGTTGCTATGTTTCATTGCCTCATTTTTTTTAATTGCTTAATTGCCTTTTAACTAGATTGGTTAGCTGGTTCTTAAATAGTCATGTGTAGGAATTGCTTTCGGGATCTGAGGAAGGCACATGCCGAAAGCGTTTATCCTGTTCTTGTTGTTGTTGTGTAGGGTTGGGAGGGTGGCCTAATGGTTAAGGTGTTTGCCTTACAAACACAAGGTGCAGGGTTTGAGTCTCACAAGGGATAATTGGCTAAGCTTAAAATGGCTCGCAAGGGCAGTTAGCTTAGTAAGAATCTATGAATCTATGAATCTATGAATAAAGTTCCAGTTTTATGTGTATGGTGTAGCGCTCCTTTTTTGTTTTCTTCTAATTTGTGTATTGGAGTGTTCTTTGGTGGTGCTACTGGATTTTGGTACTGTTGTTCATTGTGATGACAAGATTTAGATCCCTGGAGCGTGTGTGTCTGAGGGATTGGGATTTCTTTAAGTGTCGCATGTCCAACAGCTCTGGGTTTGACATGGCCTTGTATGTTAAGCAGTGATCGCCTTTGAGTAGATGATATGCGACAGAATATAGGTGGAGTTTTTTATATGGTCAGCATAATTAGGCTCTTAATACAATATGAAGTCATAGTTATGCAAAAAGATAGCACATTGCCAAAAAACATGCATTCGCCTTACTTTATTTATGCTAATGTGCCCTTTTTGCCCTAAATTTATTCGTTTTTAGTTTAATCTTTTCATGCCCATTGTACTTTTCTTGTGCTCGTTTTTCTCTAAACATGCCCATTTTGCTTTAAATGTAACTTCATTTTATCAAATATCTTAATTTTAAACATTTTGCTTAATCAATAAACCTTTTGTGCCTCTCACTTGCCTAATAATGCAGTTTGTGCCCTTGTAGCACTCCGTTTTATCTTTTTTATAAAATAAACTGTTTGTGCAAGTTTTCATTACCTTTGGTTCTTTTCTGGTATTTTTCATGCTCGTTTCTCTTCACTGTTATCTTTGCACCTTGTAGCTCCAGATATCAATGTCTGTAATCCCAGTTCTGACACCAAGTAGCTTATCTAGTCAGGATGTAATAAATGATAATTTGTGGGTTCTGTTCACGCTGCTTTATTACGTACAAACACATTACAATTGAAGCTTATTAACTTTAACTTAGGTAACTTATATACAAAGTAGCTATTGCAGTCATACATGCTCACTCTCTGGCTGCACTTTCAAAATGGCACTGGGTATAGCACTTGCCTGCTATTTATATATGTACGTTCATCACTTGCTATGCTTTTTAAAGACGCATCTCTCACACTGCTCTACAATCTGTATTTGGACTTTTTCATATTAAGTGAAGCAGCTTTGGAACTTTGTTATAGTAGCTTCGGAATCCTGTTGTGCTGAGAAGCTTCAAGGGGTCCCTAAAGATTCATCCATTTTATTTTGCTTTATAAATCCACAGCAGTATTTATATATTTACGTCTCGTGAATAATGATGCATTTTATGTTTAATGAAAATTTAAGCACACTTTAAGCTTTTCTGTGATTGTTTATTTTACTTGTTTATTGTGCTTTTGTTGTTGCATGCTTAGTAAGAAGCACACAAACATTTGAATTACAGTCTCTATCCTCCATTCCACTGCACCAAGCATATTACTAAAAAGAAGCTGCAAAGTTCTCATTGTATTTTGAACCATCACAGTCATCTGTTTTGACACCTGTAAGTGTATCTTAACTTCCCTTAGTCACTCATCTGTTTGTCCCTCCATGCCTGATTAGCCTTCCCATTTCTCAAAATTCCCTTCCTCGTTGTCTGATAAAATAATCTCCTGATGATTTTTCCAACATTCACCATTGAATCTGAAAAATTCCCTTTGCCTGTCTGTCGTATCAGTTTGCTCTTCAAGGGTCCCTCTTCTGCCAGCTGAACTATGTTGCTCTTTTCTGTTACATCCTTACTTGGATTTTTCTTGTGCTTTCCCTCTCCTTCTGCAAGTGTTTCACATTCATTGATTATCCTTTTTCCCCTCGTACTTGCTGCTTTGGATTTCCTTTGTTTTCTTATTCCTTGTTGCAGTCTTGGAGCTTTTTCTGCTGTTTTTAGGCCAGTGGTCTGTATTTGTCATTGTCTGCCAGTAATCTGTGTGCGTGTCCCCCTTCACTCATGATGTTCATCATGCAGATCGTTTCTGCAGTACGAGTTATCACAGAAGGGATTTACCTGCAGTTGGACTTGAACTTATCTGGCTAGACTTTCAGAACTTCAGATTCCCCCATGTTGGAGCTGGTCTCTTCTCTCTAAAGATGTCAGCAGGATGACAGTTTAAAAAAGAGAGCAGCTCCTCACCATCTCTTGTCCTGTTTTGCTGCATCGTAGCATTTGGTAGTCTGTTGGCTTTATTCAGACAAATTTCAGAGTGTTAAGTACCCATTTTAGGAACGTTTCTTTTTCTTATATGCTATTTACTTGTGTACTGTGCTTTACTGTTTTCTCTCGATTGTGATTTCAGGAGTTCTAAAAGATCACCTGTAGTTGTGCCTGTGGGATGTGGATTCCATCAATTATCACCTTTAAATAGTCCCCCTCTCTTTCTCTGTCAAGGTCACCCTTTGTCTTCCTGTGAATATTCTGCACTTCATAAAAAAGAAACCTTGCTATTCAGAGCCAGAAATCGCAGGGCCTTGGTCAAAAGCTTCTAGCCATGAACAATGGACTTTTGTCTTTCTCATAAGTTATATTGTAACAATTCAAAAATCACATCTCCAGTTGGATTAATTAAATGAAAAAAAATGCAGTGAGCTAGTAATTAGAGAATCTTGGGGCAGTGTGTGTGAGGCCTTAAAATTCCTTTTTTAGCACGGAGCACACTGTGATTAATGAGGAGCAGTATTATCTGCCTCTGGCTGCAGCATCTAGTTCTCCCACTCTTCCAAATGTTGATTCCTTTTGGTAAGTTGAGTGTGAGATGGTGAATATGATGTTTTCCCAGGCCAGTACAGGTCTTTCTGACTCATTCTAGCAATGCATCTGTTCCCAGGCACTCACAGATGGTAAGTTAAAGATTCAGGCTGCTAAGGAATATCCTGTACTAATTCTTTACTTACTTGGTATGATAGTTCTCGGTCAGATCACTTTTTTTTTGACTGATAGAAAAGTCAAGCTAGCCAAATCTCCCATGATCTTCCCTTTGGAACATTTGACCTCACTTAGCGTTGGCTACCCTTCCCTCCTCCAACAGTTGCCTTGTTCCTGGCCACCTGTGATCATAGGTGTTATGAAGAAGAATACATTGCTATTTTCTAGATAATAAATGCACTGGTGACCCCTCTCCAGTACAGCATTCTTGCATTAAGTACTATTCATTTTACAAAAGGAAAAGAGAGCCTTCTCAATCACCATTATCTGAGTTAAATATTGAAGAGGATTAACAGAAGCTTGGAAACTCTATCCAGTTGTACTCCCCCCAATTTGATATGTTGATTTAATACTGGTTTCTCTTCTTAGGCTTCTCCCATTGATATAAAATTTTAAATGTGAGGTGCTAAAGAACTGCTTAGCTTCCATGAAAGATACTTGAAACTTCTGTGGATAGAGAAAAACTGAAGGAACTACAATTTATCCTGTATTTCAGGCATTTGAAGATGCTTTCTATAATGCTTCCATGCATATGGATTCTCAACCAGTAGTCCTTAGAAAACTCAATAGGTTTTGCAGAGCATAGGATTTCCCCAGATATCCCCCTAGATGCTGCCAAATATGTAACTTTGCGCCCTCTTTTAACATTTTTATGAGTAGCAAAGAAAACAGGGCTGTGGATAAATCTGGTAAAAGTCTATTCCTTTTCTGTTTTGAGCACAAGAGCTATGGATCACCAGACTCGCATGTCACAGTGGGGACAGTCTGAGAATAATGGAAAGACATGACTGAGGAAGTACAATCTGAAGCCTTAAAACAGAGACTTCTAGAGGGATCCTGCAGTGCTTTGAGAGATTGGTTTTCTGCATGCAGTTGGTGTAGTAATGCCTGTTAATTTGTTACATTGTATACAGTTGGAATTTAAAGTTAAGTTTGACTGTATTTATTTATTTATTTATTTATTGTACATTTGTTGACCGGGCTAGTCTAACTGGATATATGTCCATTTTCAGTAGAGGCCCTAGGAGAAAAGCTCCAAGACGTATGCAAAATTACAAAGAGAAAATACAAAAAGGAAAATAAAAAACTAAATGTGAAATAAACATTCTGATAAACAATATAAAGTTTAATATTATACTGTGTTTGGCAAGGACTGGAAGGAGATAGGGTAAAGCTTCCAGATTAGATGTAGTATACATACATAAAGATGAAAGGAAAAAAAAAATATTGGTGAGACATAGGAGAGTTAATCTGGATTAGTACAGGAGCATAGCCAGTGTGTATTGGATGACAGAGAAGACAGAGAAGTAAGAAAAGTAGGTAGTAAGTTCCATAGCCTTCCAACTGTGTTAGAAAACAGGGTGTCGCCTGCTGAATTGTTGGATCTGCAAATGTTAATAAGAAGTTTGTTGGATGAGCGCAAGTTTTTAGGATTACTGTAGGGGGTGAAGAAGCTTGAGAATATTGGAGTGTTTGAGGGTTGATAGAGGATCTTATGGGTTATCGTAAGTTGGAGAAAGTGCAGATGGTGTAGAAACTCTAGCCGTCCAAGTTGCTTTAGATTAAGGCAGTGATGAGTTCTAAAGGGGGAGGCAGTGGCAAATCTGGCTGTATTGTTATAGGATATTGCTAGTTTGTTGAGGTTGTTCTTAGAAAGATTTGAATATATGGGTGAGGCATATAGTAAAGTAGAGATTAGGTGAATTTTAGCAATAGCAGCCCTGGCTTCAGGTATAAGAAAGGGTTTGATTCTATAGAGGGATCCAAGTTTCTTGTTGACTGTTTTTATAGTGTTGTTAATATGCAAGTCAAAGTTAAGGTTATTGTCAATTGTTATTCCTAGGAGTTTAGTAGTTGGGTCAGTATTGATACGAGTACCATTGTTAGATGTGAGTGTGAAATGTGAGGGTGTGAACTTGTGGGTTGGAGAGAAGAGTAGCATTTTAGTTTTTTTGGGTTTAGGAGGAGGCCACGGTGTGTGAACCATTGTTCGACAGTATTAAGTGTTTTCTGGGTAAGGGTTTGTAATTCAGCTATAGAAGTAGCTCAGCAGATGATAGTAGAGTCATCTGCATATTGAATGCATGTTGTGTGTGGAATTGCTAACTGAAGGTCATTAATGTAAATTGAAAATAGCAGTGGTCCTAATATGGAGCCCTGAGGGACACCTAGGGAGACAGAAAGGAGATTAGAAAGGTTATTGTGCCGGAGTACTGCCTGCTGTCTGTTTTCAAGATAAGATTTGAACCAGTTAATGGCTGAGGGAACAAGTGATGGAGACTTCATTACATGTAAAAGTAGTTGGTGATTTACCATGTCAAAAGCTTTGGATAAGTCAAGGAATACTGCTGAGGAAAGAATACTATTGTTGCAGTTTTTGTTTATACAGTCTGTGAATGATAGCAGGGCAGTGGTGGTACTGTGATATGGTCTAAAGCCATGTTGACTGTTGGCCATTAAGTCATTTTGGAGAAGGTGATTAAGAAGTTGCTTATGAATACACTTTTCCATGATTTTTGCCAAGGGAGAGAGCAGAGCTATAGGACGGTAGTTGGAGAAGTCATAGGAATTGTCACCTTTGTGTAATGGAATAATATGAGAGATTTTCCAGATGGATGGGATATTGCCTTCGCTAATTGTTCTATTGATCAAGATGGATATGGGGTAGGCAATGGCTTTAGCACCTTTTTGAAGATATTCTGCTGGGAGTTGATCAGCTGAGGGGGTGGTAGGTTTTAGTTTTTGGAGGAGGGAGCATATGGTAGAAGTAGAGACAGGTTGTAATTGAAATGACGGGGGAGTGACTGAAGATAAAGTAGGAATATTAGATGTATCAGGAGATAGGTGGTTGGCAAGAGATTGGATGGCATTGGTAAAGAAGGAATTAAAGGCATTGGCAGTATGAGTGTGATTATTGGGGTTGGATCCTAGTGGGTTGGGGGTGATTGTTTGTCCAGGGTAAAGAAGTTTGTAAATAGTGTTCCAAAACTTTTGTGGTTTATTTTGATGTACCTGCTGGTCTTGTTGGAAAAAGTTTTTTTTTGCCTAGTATGATGGCTTTTTTAGTACTATTTATAAGTTGCCTAAAGGTCTGGTGATCAATTGAATTCTTAGTCTTTCGCCACTTTGTCCAGGTTTTGTTTCTCAGAAGAATTTTTGTCTAGTATCATTGGAGAACCAGGGGGACGGTTTTGTTTTACATCTAACAGAGAGTGCTGGGGCATGGTGGTTCAGGATGGTTAAGAATGTGAAATTAAAATGTGCTACTGCTTCATCTAGTGGGAGAGATTTTAGTAGTGACCAGTTACATTGAAACAGTTCTGTCTGGAAAAGTTCAGGATTAAATTTCTTACTGTTGCATACTGTTCTGACAGTGTAAGGATAAGTTAGGTTGGTTTTATATCTTATGATATAGGTGAGGGTGTGGTCACTTAGGTCATCTGGGAGGGTTCCTACTTGGTATGTTTGATGAGGATAGTTCGTAAGTATCCAGTCCAGGGTGCTTTCTTTGTTGTTGGGTTTATTGGTTCTGGTGGGGGAGGTGATGGTTTGTGAGAAGCCATATAAGTTAATATGGGTGGTGGGGTGGGCATTAATACAGGACTGCCAGTTTATGTCAAAGTCTCCTAGGATTATGGTTTCCTGTGGGAGATTAATAGTGGTTCAGCTAAGAATGTTTTACATGGTATTTATGTTATTTCCTGGGGGCATGTATAAACAACATTTATGGCTTTGCAAGAGTTGATTTGAAGTTTGGAGATCAGTATTTCAGCTCTATTGTCTAAAGGTGGATTAAGGTCAATAGTGGTAACTTGTAGTTCTGTTCTATATAAGATTGTGACCCCTCCTCCCTTTTTGGTGGTCCGGTCATTTCTTATGATATTGTAACCAGGAGGGGTTACTTCGTTGTCTTTAACAGTAGGTTTTAGCCAAGTTTCAGATAAGCATAGTAGATCAAATTGGTGGATGTCTAAGAGGGTGTGAAGCTGAGGAATTTTATTCTTAATGCTACGTATATTGAGATGTGCTAAGAGGAGAGAGTTCTTAGCCTTTGGTGGGGTTAGGGAGCTTATATTATAAGTATTACATTTTCCAGAGGTGGGGTTATAGTTTGGGCCAGGGTTAGGATGTATGTCTCCATCTAGTAGAGAGTGAAGGTATGTAAGTGTTGGGGGTTAAGGTGTTTACTAAAGTTGCCGGGTAGGTTCTTGGTATTTAGATAGGAATGTTTGATGGGTGTAAGTCTGTGGTATTTAGGAAGAAGGTAGCAGGGTTTGTATAATATATTTAGGAAGTTAGGAGAGAATGCTAGTGGAGGTGTAGAGGTATATTTGGAGGGGAAAGGAAAGGTGGAGTGTAATGGTTGTTCATAGGAGGTTAGGAGATAGGCAGTTATGAGAGAAGGAAAGAGTTAAGAGCAAGAGAAGTGAATGGAATAGGTTTGGAGTGGGTGATTTGGACATGATGGGAATAAAAGTTGGAGGAGAGTTAGTGGTAGGGAAAAACATAGGCTGGTACAGGGAAGAATGTGTTAGAGGAAATTTGTAAGAGGAGGAATGGGAAGAGCTGTTTGTTAATTGGGTAAATTAATGTGATTGGAGCAAGAATGTTTGGGGTGTGGTCTTGGAGGAATATAGCTAGGAGTGCTGGGGGGCGGGTGAGATTTTGGGGCAGGGTAGGGGAGCGGAGTGAGCCCGTAGGGCGAACAGAGCAGGATGAGACAGAGGAGTAGTTTGTCGAGAGACAGTCAGCAAAGTAAGGAGAGTGCAGGTGAGTCTGAAGGTAAGAGGTATGGGAGAGAGATAAGAGGCTTAGAAAGAATGGATGTAGTATATTTGAGGAGTAGCCTGTGATGTAAGATGCCTTAAGACAAAGAAGCTTGGAAAGCCAGTGGGACAAAAGCAGGAAACTTAGTCTGGTTGATAGAGCAAGGAGGGTGTGAAAAGGTCAGCAAGCCTATGTAAAGAGATATGGAAGAGAAATGTGTAGAATAAAATGGCAAAAAAGCTGGTATAAAGGCGCCACCTAGTGGTCATCTACCTAATTTATAAGTATGTAAGTCAGCTACAGGGGTATCTAGTTGAGGGAGAAAGGGAGATGAGTTTGTGAGTACTAGGAGGCTAAGATATGAACAAGAGTGGGGAAGAAAAGGGGAAAGGAATATATGGCTAAAATATATGAGTAGGGGTAAGAGGAATGCTAGAAGAGGGAGGTAGTTTGGCTGCTGGTTGCCCTGACTGGGGTCTTGCCTAACCTAGCAGTATATTTAAAACAGCGTTATGGATACAGTCTTTTAAGTAGGGGCCACATACTTTCACTGTCTTTTCAGGGAGGTCACCCAGGTAGCTGGTAGGGAAATTCTTTGCTCGGTATTAATTCCTTGGGCAATAGGCAGAATACATTCAGTTGATTAGGTGCAGGGACATGTAGGAACTCGAAGGCTGGTACAAATGGAGAAAGAGAAACAGGTAGTGAGGCAAATAGTACAGTAGCTAGACAGCATAAGCAAAAACAAAATGTTTACTTAGTCTCAGAATCATGTATAGGTTCAATAGGAAAAAAATACAGTATTCTATTTGTGCAGCAGTAATAGTTAACTTTTGTAGATTTATTTTTGGTAGTATCTGTAGGAAAGTAGGATATAAAAGTGATCATTGAAGAAGAAGCTGAGTACATTTGACAGTATGGATGTGGCCCTGTCCGACCAAGAAGAGGTTGAAAAGAAAATGTGATAAATATTTAGTCAGTCATGAGTTTTAAGAATTTCTAACACACCATTAAGGTATGACAGACGAGGGATCCTAAATTGAAAGGTGTAAATTTCAGAGAGAACAATATAGTGCCATTTTGCCATCAAAAGAGGGAAGTTGTGGAATACACTTTAAATCTGTGGAAATGTATGGACTATACATTGAGCAATAATTGTTCACTTTAGAGGATAAGGCTTAAAAAACAGATTTGAGACTGCATGGAGTTTTGGAGATTGAGGAGGGCTCAGTGTTTGGAGTTTGTAAAACCTAAGATCAGTTTATAAAAGGCTACTGATTGTTACTGAATGGACTGCTGGGAAATCTTGGGTTACATTGACACATTTTGTTCTATGACATGAAAAAGAACAGGTTTTATGACAGATTTGGCAGCATGGGGAAAAAGTGTACTGTGAAGCTTGACCTCTTGGAAAATATCTTGAATCGGAGATCTCAGTTTGCAGAGGTCATTAAAGAGTGCAGCAGGTGCAAGATTAAATAATTGTCATCTCCTGCAGTGATTAAGTTTTTTTTGACGGGATATAGTTGTTTGTGAATTCTCAATCTTCAGTAGGTTTTCCCAATGCTGTGCATTGTGAGTTGAGAAATTTAATCCGAAGATTTTGCTGAGGTCTGTTGTGAGATTAAACACAATGAAAGTTGATAATGATTATGGTTCACAGGATGGGGAAAACAGGAAATCAAGTTTTTAGATTTGCCTTTGGAAACCTGGAATGGGATGATAAGATTGCTGTAATAGCTTACCAGAATAAGATTTCTGGTTAACTGTCTGAACATTAATAAGCTAAACAGAAGTTTTATATCTAATTTACTGCCTACAGGAAGCTTTACAGGGAAGGTAAAGACTATGGCCATTTAAGTTGTCTTTATATTGCTTTGTTTGCATTTTTATTGTGATTTTTTTTTCTGCAGTTGGTATAAGATTATAGACAATTGGGAGAAAATTAACTGTGTAGTAGAATTTAAGATGCAGAACTGAAGATTTATAGACATTGAGATGGACCTAATGTTCACTACTTTTATGTTTTATTTTATATTGATATTTTTTTGCAATGGACGTAGGATTATGGGCATTCAGGATGCCATTAAACATGTAATGGAATGTAAAACCAAAGTCAGTACATATAATCATGTATACTCTTAAGGGGTTTCCACACATTTGGATAGAATGTTATGTAATGATACTTTCTTCTGGTTTGGTAATTGTGTTGACAAGCATCTAGATGGGGGATCAGATAATACTTACATCATGTTAAAATTAAAAAAAAAGTGTTTATTATAAGATAGTACTGTAGGATGTGTCAGAAGTTTTCATTAAGGCTGTTACATTTGCCCATGATTATCTTGGGATGAATTTTGTCTGTTCTACTGTTATGAATTACCTAAAGTACTTATCTCATCTGATCTCAAAAGTTAAGCACATTTGGGCCTGATTAGCACTTGGATAGAAGACTGCCTGAGAATTCCAGATTATTTTAAGTACATCTTTTTATGATCAATGTATTTTTCCAGTATTTTCTGGTATGTACATTTGTTTTCTTTGATTTGCTTGCACCATTTCATGTGGAGTATATAATGCGCATTTTCTGGTATTTGCTTTAGAACATTGTGTAGGCATGAAGCTTAGGCCAATTCTTTTTAATGTTAGGAATGACAAGTTACATTTTTAAGTACGTTTAATCCAAAAACGCATGTGCTTTAAGCCTGCGGATATTATTCTCATCGAAAGAGTCAGAAGTGTTCAATAAAGCATGTAGGGAATGTTTGATTGGGGTTTGGGAAAAGTGGAAAATGTTCAGTGCAGTGGGTAGAGAATGATCACGATTTTGTGTGCATTCTTGGGAAAAACATGAGGAATTATTTGGTAATCTGTATGACTATTTTAGCAATTAATACTTGGAATAAGACGTATAGAGTTCACATATGTACTGATGTGTAGTGCTGAAGCTACAGCATGGTGAATAGGGTAGCTGTCCTGGCCACAAGCTGTCAGGGGTTATGATTGGCACTGTAGTACTACTGCCTATGACACTCTGCAAGTCATAGTGATGGCTGGTAATTATTTAAGCAGCCAAGTATAACATTGGGTCTCCTTAAATTATTTAAAATGCAGCTTACCTTGTTTATAGCAACAATTGTTGCAAGGAGGTAGTGTAGCTCTTTGCTACAGGTTCTGTAGGAGAGCTAGATGTTTTTATGTCCTCATCTCTGTAGAATTTTTTTTGCTTCTCAGTTGTGGTTGGAGATAGTTCTGCTGATGTGTGTATTATGTTGCTAGACTTAGCTTTTGATCAAGATTCTCAGATTTATCAAGACCGTATGTACATATGCATGTTTCCTCAGTATTGATTATTAAAACTCGAAGTAAGAATTAATGTTTGGGTGGCAAGTGTATGGGTTACAAAGTAAGACAGCAGCAGTGCACACAAGACTGTATAAATGAGGAATAATGTCAGTGTACACAGTTCGTGCCTGAATACTACAAATGGGTAATGAATAGATAAACCAAATAGTCCAACTCTAACTACAAAGAAGAATGAAAGACTTTATTGAAAAACTCATTTAACACCCAAATAGCTGTAAGGCGTTTTTGTCTGGTCAACCAGACTGTAGATCAATGTGTGTGTGTGTGTACCGTTAAGAAGCTATCCAAGGGCTTGCACAAGTGTATAGATACTGAGTACATTTGAGCATGACTTCCATGTTGTAGTAAGCTGTTGAGATGTAAGCATGTATGTTTGTAAGGTCTGTCTGATAATCAGTTTGTTTATATATTATGATGATGCTATCCATTCTGATGTGTTTCTATGTATTAAAGCATCTAAACAAAATACCCCACCTGCTTGTCATCTATGTTAGAGAGGGGCAAGCAAGATGTCAGAAGAGGCACGTCTAAAAGGGCATGGTGCTAAAGGAAGCATGGCCAAAATGACTTGTTGCCAGAAAGAGCTCCAGTTTATCCAGCTTAAGTCCGAGACGTACCCAGTTGATATTGGAGGAATATAGAGGAGTGGATTATCCCTACTGCATGTATAGATCGCAAAACAGGCCAGAAACAAATTTCAGATTATTAAAACCTGCTCAAATAATTTCTTATTTGCAAAATAGGAAATGAGGCATACAGAACTCTCTAAACCATATTCAAATAAACCAATGTGCCTGATATTGATGCAAATATTTGGATTACTATGGAAATGTTTGAAATAAAGTCCAAATTGCATAAAACAAGAGGAAACGGCAGAATTTTCTCTAAGCATATATTTTTCGTATTAAAGATATCTGACTTATCGGAAGGGTATAAAGTGTTTGCATGTTTTTGCAATATTACAGTAAAGTTATTTCACAAAATACAGCCATTTCAGTGCATATTTCGCCAAGTACAGTATTTCGAAAAGTTTATTGTGTATTTGAATGTTATTACAGACTCGCAGCGCAGCTTGTTTGTACATAAATACAAGGGGCATATTTTCAGTGTGTTTGTTCATACTTTGTGGGCATGGTAGATGGATTTCGAAAACCCATCGCTCTTCTGTTTGACAATAATATTGCAGAGAACTGGAGAGTCTTTGAGCAGGAGTATGACATTTTCATACAGACTGCATTTTCGGATAAAGCTGACCATACAAAGGCATTTATTATGCTTAATTTAGCTGGGTCAGAAACCATAGAAAGGGTGTGTTCATTTGTGTATGCACCTGCTATCTATGTAGGAGGGGGGACCGTCATATTGTTGTACTGGCTGAGTCAAGGGAGGACCCTGAGTGCTTAAAACGTAAATTTAGAGAAATGTGTAACCCCCAGACAAATGTTACAATGGAGAGGCACTTATTTTACACAAGGGATCAAAAGCCTGGTGAAACTTTTTCAGCATATATAACTGACTTGAGGAATAAGGCTAAAACGTGCAAATTTGGAAATTTAAGGGATGAGTTGATAAAAGACAGACTTGTGTGTGTTGTTATGGTGATGCTGTGAAAAATATTTTGCTTCATGACAGTGATTTAACTTTGAATAAGGCCATTGAGATTCGTTAGATATACAAGCTCACAGAAAAGCACACACATATGCTTGCAAATGAAAGATGCATACTTCCAGTAACTTCTAGAGCTCAAGTTGATAGTATATAGCATGTGGTTAAAAGAAGCAGGCACATGGCAGCAACTGTAGCCCCTGCAGCACCCACTGATAAACTCCAGAGCTTTCCAGCTAATTTCAGAGTTTGCACAGTCTCAGTGAAGCATAAGTGATTGAGCAAACTCGAAACATGGGAACCCCACCCAGTCTCATTGCCATCTGTCGTAATTATGGTGGAAATCATGAATCTAATAGGGAGAAATATTCTTAGTTTTTTAAGTGCTTTTTCATTCTTACAGGCATTGTATGCCACATGCATGCTGCTCACACTAGGCGTAGGGCGTAAAGGTCACATATACAATTGCACCCACTCAGAACTTCTTTACGGGCAGTCTAAATGCAATTGTTGAATGTTTGTCTGAAAGCCCTTCTGCTGTGCAGGTTACAAAACCGTGTTTTCAGGTAAGTGCTTAGTTTTTATTTCTTCTCTTTCTGTTATTTGTTGTGGTTATTATATTCATGTCATCTAGAAAGGGAAAATGTCAGTGTGGGAGACAGATTCCCCATTAAGACCATCATGACCAGTGTCACTTCTGTTTGGGTACTTTCCACAATCATACACAGTGCTCTTATCTGCCAGGCGTTTGTACCCAAGACCCTACATAGTTTTCTCTCTTCCTTGTCCCTATACCTGGACAGCCGATGTCTTAATTTGTTGTCCTGAGGGCCAGCCGTCTGCCAAGAAGGTGGACAAAAGAGTTGGGTCTGATTCGACTGCTGTCCAACAATCCCCAGATGTCTCTCTTGAGGCTATTGAAAGCTCAGAGGTGGTTGCTTTGGGTTGTTCTGCCATGACCCTGCTGCAGGCCAGCACGGATTTGGCTTCTTACATGTCCAAAGAGGCTTTTTAGATGTCTGTACCTGACATTGAGGGGGACCCTCAGCTGATTATTCCCAAAGGATCTAGGGGGAGTCGGAGCTTAGTTAGTTAAGGAGGAGGTTCCTATGACCATTATTGAGTCTTGCCAGGTGTCTTACCCTCTGCGGGTGTTTCATGTAGATGCCCTGTAGAAATAGAAGCAAAAAAACAAAGTATATTTCCCCTTTGTTAAAGATCCCCAACATGTATGGCAGCATTTACTCTCTGTTCCTCCCTTCCCTACTACCATAACTCACTTAACTGCTCTGTATTGTACAATTGAAGATAACCCACTGTTTTATGTAAATTCATTCATATGTTTTATTGTATATTCCTTTGCTATGTTTTTTTCAATGTTATAATGCCTGTTACTATATTGTACTGTGGTGCTTTATCTACATTTGCTTAACTGTTTTATTGTAAAATTTTCACAGTATTCATCTTCAATTTTGTAAATTTTCTTGCTTACTTGTACTGTGGAGCTTTTCTCCCCAGGCATCCACTGAAAAAGGGCTTTTGCTCAGATGGACTATCCCGATTACAAATGTCAGATAAATAAATTTCACTTAGTTTATTTAACTCATTCCCTCCAGTGCATCTCTTTTGAGTGTGTACTTTTAACTCCCAGTGGATGTGGCTTGAGCCTTTAAAAAATGAAGTTGTCACCTTGCATTTCAAACAAATATTCAAGTCTGAAGTCTGCATGTCCTCCCCGCGGTTGGGTGGGCATTCGAAAGACGTGCGTAAATGGGCGTGCCTTCGTTGAAGGTTGAACGTTGAGCTGGCACCTCGGCGTTCGTGAAAATCTACTGCCAATCATTAGCGGACCGGAGTTCCGCTGTGGCGACCCCTAACCGAGAAAAGCCGAAAGACAACAACATTCAAGTCTCTGAAACCATAAGTGTTACTCGAAAACTGTAAACAGAAAACTATGCATGCTAAATAAATCTTTATTTTAGTGGCATTTATTCAGTTCAATGCTTTAAACTGGAATTTATAAGCCGAAATAAAGGTAGTGAATATTAATTTTATAATGTTGTAGAAACAGCCTATGCTATCTCAGTAACCATTCAAGCAAGACACATACTGCCATCAGGATTTTCTTCATATAGTTGGGTGCTTTCATATGAAGTTATGCAGTTCTGTCTGTTTCCTGAATTTTGAGATATTTAGAGAAATATAAAGATTATTACAATATAAATAAAAACAGTATGCAAATAATCTTCAATGTCTGTTTAGCTGCATTAGACAGAAGTCAAATATTAATACAGTTGTATTTCCCATCATGTATGCTTTAAGATGAAATCTTCTGATACCTTGTATGTTAGCATGGTTTGAAATTGTTAATGCAAAAATGAACAAGCAATATTTGATGCCTAGTGGTGTCAGTGGGAGGTAAGTGCAGAAATGCCTGGAGACTCATTCGGCTGTAATGATGGCATTGAAGCCTCCTTAAGGGGTCTCTGTGTCTGCTGCTCACTGGTCTTCTACTCCTTTCAAGAGGCCTAGGGAATTGGATTCCTCAGATGAGGTCCTTTACCCAGGGGAACAATATTAAGCTTACTCTTCTTAACCTTCCATCTTAGAATATAGTTCAGGAATCCAGATCTTTCCCTAGCTAGATGGTCTACTTATTCAAGTTCCTTTCCCTGACACTGCTGCAGGAGCTTCAGTTTACTGCTTCACTGTTGCAGAGTCTGGGGTTTACTATAAACTTCCAGAAATCAGTTCTGATTCCTTCCCAGGATCATATTTTCCTCGGTTGCAGGCATCAAACAGTTCCCATGCTGGGCATGTCTGCTTACCCCCAATACTCTCTCTCTAATTATTTTTTTTTTTCAATCTTTTCTTCCTCTGGCATCTCTCTCTGCCAGGGAATTTCTTGGGGTTCTCTGGTTCATGGTTTCCACCATTCCCTTGATTCCTTTCACCAGGCTCCATATGAAACAGCTTCAGTGCTATCTCAAGTCAATTTGGCTCCAACATTGCTACCCCCCAGACCTCCTGATACCTTTGTTTCCTGTCTCAAGCTCAAACTTCAGTGATGGATTCATCATATTTCACTCAACCCAGGGCTTCCTTTTCAAGCTCCAGTTCCAATTCAGGAGCTCTTTACAGATGTCTCAGATAGGGGGTGGGGTGCCTAATGTGGCCGCCTCAAGGTTCAAGGCCTCTGGCCTCCTCATCAGAGGTCAGGCCACATCATTGTAAAGGAGATGAGGACTTTGCTTTTGGCTCTTCAGGCATTCCACTCACTTCTTCATTCCAGACCTCTTAAAGTTTTCACAGACAGTAATCCAACAAGCAAGGGGGTGCAGTGTCCTATCTTCTTTGCCGACTAGGTCTTGTGGTGTGGTATCTAGCTATTCAGTATCAAGTGACTCTTCAGGTAGTTTACATTCCCTAAGAGCACAATCCAGTGGCAGATTCTTTGAGCAGGCTCAGCACACAAGCTCATAAATGGATGCTTCACAGAGATATGTTCCTAGATATTATCCATCAGTAGGGTATTCTTCAAGTAGATCTTTTTGTCTCCACTCTGAACAGGTAACTTCCTCTGTTTTGTTCCAAAGTGGATGCCCTGTCTTTTCCTTGGAAGGAGATGTTTTGCTTGCCTTCCCTCCCCTTCCTGTGATACGAGTCATGCACAAAATCAGGCTGGACTCTCCCAAAATCTTGCCAGTGACTCCCTTTTACAGCATTGTTTCTCCCTTCTTTCTCGTTACTTCAAGTAGATTTTATCACACAAGACCAGGGTTCTCTAATCCATCCTCACTTGTCCACTGTTAGGTTTTGATCTCTTTCAGGCACATCTTTTCTGAGGAAGTGCTTCGGGTTCTGCAGGAGGCCAGGAAACCCACTGTCAGAAAATGTATATATCCAACTGGATGTGATTTTCTGTCTGGTGCCTTTGTTGCCATCAGGATCCCCTATCTGTGGCGGTTCCTCTTGTTCTCTTATTTGTGTGATCTGCTATATGCTGGGTTGACATATTCTGTAGTTAAAGCTTCCTGTCATCAATTTCTTCATGTCTACTCTTGATTCCTCCACTGGCTTCTAGATTTGAGGTTAAGCAATTTCTTAAAGGCGCCCTTCATATTAGGCCTCCCAGGAAGCCTATTCCACCTTCTTGGTACTTCAGTTTTGTACTTCAGAAATTGACTCCGGTTCCTTTTGAGCCTGCTTCTTCAGCTTCCTTACAACATTGCACTTGGAACGCTGTTCATCTTTTGTCTCTGACTCCAGCCAGTTGCTGTGTATTTAGGATTGGATTTGCAAATTCTACCCAATCTAGTTGCATATAAATTCTGACTGGGTTTAGCAACAGGGACAGTCTCTGGGGATTTATTCAGTATTAAAACATCTGGGTTTACATCAAAGTTGTTTGAAGAAAGCACACTGTCCTTTTGAATTTGAACAGTTGACGAGTCACTCTGGAAATTAGAGTCACTGACACAGGTAATCTGCTGTGGAACTGGTTCTAAGACAGGTAACACATCTGCAATTCCTTCTGTAATCCATTCCTTCAGATTGTATGATGTAAGATCTCTGTTCCTCAACAAATGTCCCTCACTATTCCTGCAAGATCATAAACTTTGGATGTTTGCATTCTCACAACTTCTTGTAGCAATGGTCGAAGGAATGTACTGGTTTTATCATAGTACAACTTTTGTGACTGAAGTTTGCTCGAAAGTTGAGCCTTGACCACTCTTTTGTTCTTTGCGGTTGGTACTAACAATTGTTTGCTGATTGGAAGAGTTGTTTGTGTCTGTCTGGATATCAGTCTTTGAGCAGGTGAACCAAGCAAGTTGTCTCGAGAAATGTTTCTGAGGTTAAGTAAGTTAAGGAAAACATCGGTAGCATTGCTTTTGGATTTCTCCAACATGTGCTTTGCACTCCGAACTGCATGTTCAGCTAAACCATTGGCTTGTGGATACTCAGGACTACTGGTAACATGAACAAAGTCCCAAGACTCAGCAAATTTCTTGAACTGCTGACTAGTAAACTATGTATCATTGTCAGACATGACTTTGTGGGGACTACCATGGGCATGGACAGCACAATGTCTCTTCAATTTTGTAATGGCTGTGCTGGATGTCAAATTAGGAAGTAGGTCAATTTCAAACCAATTTGAGTAAAGACTAATAACACCAAGTAATGCTGACCATTCCATTTGAAAATATCTGTAACAACCATTGACCATGGTAATTCAGGAATTGGTGTAGCTGAAGCAGTTCTTTTTGTTGATGTGGTTGGTGCTGTTGCAAATTGAACATGCTAGAGTTTCCTTCTTTATATATCTTTGGACATAGAAGGCCAAAATACAATGCCTGTTGCCCTTCTTTTAGTTGAATCAGTACCTGGGTGACCATGATGTAAAATTTTGATACATTCCTTTTGTAATGCTTTAGGAATTACCTCTTTTGGACCTTTCATGATGATTCCATCTTTCATCATGAGTTTGTCTCTGTAAGGAAAAAACTGCTGAATGTCAAATGGTAGACTGGTTTGTTGTGTTGGCCATCCTCGACTGATAACGTTTTTCAGCTTCTGGAGAATAGGGGCTGAAGCTGTATGATTTCTTAGTTCATCAAGCCTTGATGATGAAAAATTTGACTTCTATGACTTCAAAGTCTGCTGTTTCATTTTCATGCTGCTCTGTCTTTTGTCTGGGTGTGTGTTACAAAATATCAGCGAGGTACAAATATTTGTCTTTTGTAAACGATATTGAAATTCTACTTTTTGCAATTTTAACATCATGCTCTGCAATCAAGCTGGGGCTGTATGCATTGGCTTTTTCAAAATTGTCACTAGTGGTTGGTGATCAGTCTGTATTTGGATAGGTCTGCCATAAATATAATCATTGAACTTCAAACATGTGAACACTACTGCCAAAAGTTATTTCTCTGTTTGTGCATAATGTGTCTCTGGGTGAAAGTTCTTGATCCATAGACTATTGGCATGCCTCAAGGCCCTACCTTGAAGCATCACAAGAAAGAGTTACAGGTTTGTGAACATTATAATATCTCAGTGTGGGTGGACTGGCAATTTTCTTTTTCAGAATATCACATGCTCTTTGGTGGTGTTCCAACCAGGACCAGTTTACATTTTTGTATGTCAACTCACAACGGTGCAGAAAGCTCACTCAAGTCTGGGATGAGCTTTCCTAAATGGTTGACCATACCTTAAAAATGTAAAGATGTGACATTCTCCAGAACTAGCATTTCAACAGTTGCTGTGTGCTTAGACAGATCTAGTTGTAAGCCAGAACTGGTAAACAAATGTCCCACATAAGTAACTTCTTTCAGTTCAAATTTACATTTCAGAGGATTCAGTTTAAGATATGCTTCACATGCACTGTCTAGAATTTTTCTTAGATTTCTGTCATGTTCATCTTCATTATTGCCTCCAATAGTAATGTTGCCTACTATAATAGCACATGGATAACCAGAAAAAAATTTGTTCCATGGCACGTTGAAAGTCTTCCCTGGCAGAATTGATTCCAAATGACAGTCTCAAAAATCTGTATCTACCAAATGGTGTACTGAATGTAGTTAACAATGAAGAATTGTGATTCAGCGAAATTTGCCAAAAAAAGAGCTTTTTGCATCCAAGACTGAAAAAAGAGTGGAATTTGGCATGAGAGTGGCTACCTCTTCTACTGTATGCATCGGATGATGAGGACACTTAAGTGCTTTAAGTCTCTTGGATCAGCACGTATTATAATATCTCAGGTTTTCTTATGAGCTACGACCATGGAGGATACCCATTCAGTCGGTTCTTCTACTGCGTAAGAACATCTAAATTCACCATTTTGTCTAGTTCTGCTTTTACTTTGCTCTGGATTGTTACTGTAATCTTCCATGCTGGTCTAACAACTGGACTTGCTTCATGGTTTAACTTCATGGAATATGACACTGGAAGTTTGCCAAGCTCGTCTTTGAAAACATCAGCATATTCACAAAAAGTACTCTGTGTAAAACTATCGTTGCTATTCATACTTATGAACCTTTTTATTAAATTAAATCAATCCCATTCTCAGACTGCCTTTGAGGCCTAACAGTGACTGCATTTATCTTTTGACTATGTAAAACTGCAAGTCATAGCTGTTTCCAGCAGAATGGCATGAAAGGACTACTGGGCCATCAGTTTGAATCTCTTGACCACCGTAAGCACCTAGTTTTGCACACTTTGCTGAATCAAGTTTCTCACCAGCTTTTACTTTGGCAAATTTTGTGCTGATATAACATTGCACTTAGATTCAGCATCTACTATAATCTCTACAGGTCTCCCATTAATTTCTACAGTACAAAATATTTCACTCTTAGCTGACAACTGATTACTGTATTAACTGTTTCATCAATCACAGAGAGAGCATCGACATAGAAAGTTTGCTACAGTCTCTATCTAATCTACTTGCTTCTTTGGATACGCTCTTTTAACATAAATTTACGACACTTTAGACTTGCAAAGCCTTTTGAAATGATTCCACTTTTTACATTTGTGACATTGCTGACCAAAAGCTAAACACTTCTCCTGCTTCGGTACACAACTACCTCCCCAGTTGAGACAAAACAATGTCGTTGGGTGTGGCACTGCCTCTCGGTTTATATTTAACTTTCTACTGCACACTGTCAACTTTCGCACTAGCAGATGCCACAAACATGCTTTTCTCATTCATAAGCATATTCGTATGCTTTTCTGTAATTTCATGTATTTGACAAATCTCAGTGGCTTTGCTCACTGTTAATGCACTATCTCGAACCCAAATCATTGTCACTGCATCATTATTAACACCACATACAAGATGGTCTTTTGTCAACTCATCTCATAGATCACAAATTTTGCATATTTTTGCTTTATTTCTTAAGTTGGTAATGTATGCTGCAATAGTTTAACCATGCTTTTGATTTATTGTGTAAAATCTGTGCCTTTAATATTCATTTGAGGTTCACATTTCTCTACATTTACATTTTAAGCACACAGGGTCTTCCTGCGTTTCAGACTGTCTTGCAGTATGGAGGTTGTCCCCCTTCCCTGCCTACACAGCAGGTGCACAGACAAATGAACGTTCTTGCTCAATGGCCTCTGAGACCGCTAAATTGAGAAGTATAAATGCTCTTGTACGTGCATCTTTATCAGAAAATGCAGCCTGTATGAATATATTGTATTCTTGCTCAAATAATTGCCAATTCTCTGCAGTATTATCAAACACCAGAGATTCAGGTCAGTGAATTTCTTCTGCCATAACAACAAAGTTCTTTTAAACATAAGTATAGACCTGGTACTTGCTCAAGTGCACAACAGTCTTTCTGAAAATGCTTTATTTTAACACTGCAAATACCTTGGACACTTCAGACACTTCAAAAAGTCTTGGTTACTGTGAAAAAGTCATGCACTGTGAAAAAATTTAGACATTTTAGCCTTTTCCAACATTTTGGGCGGCCACGGTGGTGCAGTGGTTAGCATTGCCGCCTCACAGCAAGAGGTTCTCCGGTTCGATCCCCGGCTGGGGTGCCTTCTGTGCGGAGTCTGCATGTCCTCCCTGTGGTCGCGTGGGTTTCCTCCCACATCCCAAAGACATGCTGCAGGTGGATTGGACACTCTAAATTGGCCCTAGTTGTGCGTGTGAGTGTGCCTTCTGTGGAAGGTTGGGCGCCGGGCTGGCAACTCGACACCGTAAAACTCCACTGCCAATCAATGTGCGGACAAGGTGATCCGCTGTGGCGACCCCTAACCGGGAAAAGCCGAAAGATGAAGAAGAAGAAGCCTTTTCCAACATTTTAAACACTTTGGAGATTATTTCAAACACTAAATACTGTGCTTCTATCGCGGACATTTCAAATGTCTCGGAAATTATTTTGAACACTAAATGCTATGCCATATGTTTGGTGTCTGAAAATCACTTGAAACGAATTTAAGTAACTTCAAATAACTGCTGACCTGTTTGCGAGTTCACTCCTAGATTTTGCTCCACTTCTAACTGCGTGCCTCATGATTTGCAAGCTGCTTCAACTCCGGATGTATTTCTGACACCATGTCTCATGTATTCAAATGAGACACCGAGGGCTGGGTATGTGTTCAAGTCATTTATTATACATACACTCCTCAGGAGCTGTGACTTACATTCACACTGACTGACTACACAAAATCGCACTGATCTCGCACGTGCTCAGTAACTTATATGCACATGCTATCTAGCTACAGTGGCTGACTAGGTTCAGTATACACACTGATCTACACATCCCTCCTTCCCCCTTCCATTGCATGGAATTTTTTTCCCTTTGGCTTCTGGTATGACTGTTCAGGATTTCATATTCTTGCAGCTACAGGGCAGATTTTTTCCCATGCATCATGTGGTCCTATGCAAACCTGTCTATAACAAGAGATACTCATATATATTTAATTTGTTTTTCAGGGAATTCCAAGCAAACTCAATCTGAGGTAATGGGGACAGGAGGGGATAATAAGTAAGGGGAGGAGCTTGAGCTAGAGATCCTAAGTCTGGGGAAAGTAGCTGAAGTCGGATCAGAGGTCCGAAAGTAGCTGAAGTCGGATCAGAGGTCAGATTCAAAACTTATCAGTTGAGGAAGGATGGAAACAGACAACTCAGATCTGTTATCTGAAGTACATAACTTTCATTTCCCCTAGCCAGGTAATAAAGGTGACTTCTTCAATGGACCCTTTCTGTACTAGTCCCAGTTCTTCATCCTCTTCATGCGCGGATTCATCTAACACCCATGTGCAGATCTCGCATCACATGTGGTTGACTTCCGTAGCTCTCCTAGAAGTTTGGCCGTTTTCTCCACATCCCACCATGGCTATAGTAAACATCGATGCTTTTCTTTTGTGGTGGGGGGTGCATTTAGAAGGGAAGATGTTCAAGGTTTGTGGTCAAACACAGTGGCTACTCTCTAGATCAATGTTCTAGAGATTAGGGCAGGTCTACATTGCAGGCTTCCCAAGGGTGTGATCTCCATCCAGAAAAATAACATGTCAGTAGTCTGGTACATCAGAAAGCAGTGTAGAAACCCATTCATAGTCTTTATGTCAAGAGACTGAGAGTGTGGCAATGAGTGATGTCTTCCCAACACTTTCTCATACCATTCCATATTCCGGGGACTTGCAATATGTTAGCTGACAAATTGAGCAGATCCATCCTCCTGCCTCAGTCAAGCAGTGGTGAATCAAATCTTCAACCACTGGGGTCAACCATGCTGTAACCTTTTTGCATAACTACAAATGCAGCAGTTAGTTTGCCCTAATCCCACCACAGGAATAGTCATCAAGAAATGATCTAGCCCCCAATTAGCTACCGAGCGTAATATATATGCCTTCCCCCCTTTCCTCTGATAACAAAGTTCATTCACAAAGCAAGTAAGTGCAAGGTTAAAGTAATCCTCATTGCTCCATTCTGGCCCTTGCAACTGTTGTTCCCTTTTCTTTGGCCTCATTTACTATGTCCTCACTGTACAACTCTCTGACTCGCCCATCTGGGCAACCTCACCCATGCTTGTCTTGTGGAGCCCTCTTTTTCTTCTTCTGTTATGGTAAAACAGCTCATGAAATGAGTGTTGCATATGAAGCCCTCTAGCAAGCAAATTCCTTTTTTGTAGGATCTCAACTATGTTCTGGAAAAATTGACATCAGCTTATTGCTGTGACATCTGCAAGTTGAATTTCTGAGCTATAAGCTCTCATGGCGAGACAAAATTATCTGATTTTCCATAAGGTTAGGGTGGTCTTGTGTACTAATCCTTCTTTCATGCCAAAAGTGGTTTCAGAGTTCACTATCAATTAGTCCATTAATCTCCCTGTTTTCTCTCCATAACATAAGAATAAGGAAGAAAGGATGCTTCATACCTTAGATATGTGTGGGCAGCTTAGGTACTACCTTGACAGAATAAAGCCCTTTAGGAAGGCTTAAAGGCTTTTTCTTTCCATCTTCAGGGCAAAGAAAGGTCAACCTGTCTCTAAGAAAACCATTGCATGTTAGTTGTCATCTTGTACTGTTTTTTTGTTGCACCCACCAAGGAAAGGAAAAGCGTATTCCACCATGGCCCTTTCCTCTTCTGTAGCATACTGGAAAGGAATGGACTCTAAGTATTATTGAGGCACCACCATGGTCCTCTGTATATACCTTCGCAAAGCACTATAAACTGGATTATTTTTCTAGATCAAGAGCAGGCTTTGCGAGGACCATTCTCCAGGGGCTCCTGGACCCTTATCCTTCCTCCTCCTAGGTTGGGTAAGCTTTGGGCATCTACCCACGTGCCAGTAAGGCATTGTGTTTGTTGAACATAGTACAGCTGCATAAGTTCCACTTATCTTTATCAGTTGATTATTGTAGAACACACTGCCTTATTGGCAGTACCCCCCACCCTAGTTTGTTAGACAGTTGCTGCTGTGTTTTTTTTTTTTGTTTAGTTTTTTTAAGCAGCTTTTGTTTGTGTGTGTGTGTGTGTGTGTGTGTGTGTGTGTGTATTTTTTTTTTTAAACAACAATAAAATAGGCTCAGTAACAACCTCTGGCAGTATATATCAGTTACCATAAAGATGTCTGTTCAGACCAACTTCTGTTCTTGTAGAGCCTTTAAGGAAAAAACGATTTACTAAACACTTAGATAAAATAAGGTTCTTTTATTCAACAATTCCAAGACAGGTAAGCGCTTTCACCAAGACTGCTTCTTCAGACCTCAGTAATGTTACACAACTGAAAAACCTCTCTATTTATATATAAATCAATTAACTCACTAATGAACATCTTAATTAGGGAGTGGAGATATCACCTCATTTGGGCTATACATAAAAAACTTGAAGAACCTATCTTAAAAAAATAATTATAAAAAAGTATTCACTTTAAATATACAAAAACATGTAAATAAAACCCTACATGAAGCATATAGACATAAGAAGAATACATGTAAGGGGATATAATAGTCAGCCTCCTGTTTCTAAGTGCTGGTTTAGGTATCTTCTCATTTAAACCAGGGTATAAATGTGCTTGAAGTTTAATTATCCATTTCATTTCATTCATCTCAGTAATTTTACTGAGCCTGTTTTATTGTTGTTTGACTTTGCTTTATTAGTGCTCAGTAATGTTCATTTCACAGTGGTGTTGGTTATCTATTCTACTTTATTGTTTTTTTTTAGTTTGAAACAAGTAGGTGCTTGAAAAGCTTCCATTTTCATCTGCTGTTTCTTTTGGGCCCGAGAAAAAACTGAAGGATTTGTCTATGAGCGTGAAGGACTGTCCTACTTTTGGTGGTGTACTGGTCCTTTCCACCCTCAGATGAACAGTTGGAGTAGTTCTGAGCTTTGTAAGACTGCCAGGTATAGGGAAGCAGGACACTATTACTCAGTGTGTTCTACGTACATCTGCTGTTACAGGTAAGTGGACCTTGTGCAACTGTATTTTCCCCATGAACATTGTTCTTCTCCTCTTTAATTAGCCTGTAACCATTCCAGTCTTCCAGCTTTTGAGTCTCTTACCCTCATGCCACATGAGGACTGCCGCACTTCAACAACTTCAAAGTGGGGGTATCCCTTTATGGGGTATATTTACCTTGTGGAACCCTTATATCTGTTGAGCAGTGTTGGGAGGGCAAGGTTTTATGTATGCATGTATGTATTAATTTATTAACTGGGTAAGTGAATTGGTACCCACACCCCTTCTAGCCACACTGTGTGCCACATAGGTAAGGTTAAACCAGACTGTGTGAGTAATTTACAGCAGCCAGCCATTTAGCATGTTTTTGAGAAGTTGGAGGAAACCAGAAATCTCAGAGAAGACCCACACAGATACAGGGTGGATACACATACAATCAGTGACTGGAAGTCAGGATCGAACACCAGAGTTGTCTAGCTGTGAGGCAGAACTCTTAACTGCTGAGTCATCATGCTGCACTAGTCTTCTACTTAAGCCCTAATAACTCTACCACAGTTGGTCATCCATCAACTGCTGAGACAGAGCCTGCTGTACTGGGGCATGGGTGTCTTCCATGCAGCTGGTTCACCTACAGTGCTATGCCTGGCACTTCATATACTTTCATGAACCAGTACCCACCCACCTTCCTGCAGCCGGTGTTGTATCTCGATCTTCTACAGAACAGGTGACCTGTTATGAGTCATTCACTCCCATCCCTTACTGTGTTGTCATGGATATATCTCCCAATGCCAGAGAACTGGCTACCACTGCTGCTTTTGAGTCTATCTCATCATTGTATGCTGCTGGTGTGTTTAAATTGTACTATTTACTGGGAACTCCCTCCTCCTCCCAGTCAGTTTCAAACCAGTTACCTCATTATCGAGTAATAATGGTTGACAAAATCTGTACTTCATTATGACTGATAGAATTATCCTGGACTAAATCAAGCTGCACACCATTGTGTGCATCCTCAACAGAATTTGATCTTCCCAATACTTGGGAATATTTAGCTGCAGACAAGGATCTGATGAAGGTCAGCTAGCAGGTTAACCGAAAGTGCTTCAACTTTCAGGCCTAATTAACCATTACTGCATTGCTAAGAAAGGTCTAACACATGTTAAAAAAATGTTCAAGCGAACCAAAATCAACAGTAGTGGCTCAAGTATGTATGAACTAAAGTCTTAAATAAACCAAGTCTATATAAAGTAAGTCAGCGCTTTTAAGCTCTTAAACTTCTTCAGACTGTATAACAATAAAACAAATACAAAAACACATTTTAAATACATTTAAACACACACATTTATTTACAAAATGGACGACCATGTCATATTACTGAATCCTGCATTCAAAACCAAACAAACAAGCACTAGCGAAGCAAAAGTTAAACTAAATAAAATAAAAAAAAGAGAACTAAGATAAAAAACTAAAAACTCAAAAAAATTTAAAAAAAAACATATGTATACATACACCTGTGTGTAGAACATTGAATATGGAGCATAAAACATTCAATATAAAAACAATCAGTATTAAAATCCCAATAATGCCTTTCCTACTAGAACTGTATAGGTTCAGTTACTATGCTCAGTCATAAAAAAAAGGTGTGTGTCTTACAACAGACGACTCTTAGTAGAAATACTAAAACAGAAACACCAGATCAATGCATTTACTAACATCACTGCTTTAAGACAAGAGCTTGATTAACTTTAGACTGCCGCTAAAAAAAAAAGCTGCAATAAAAAAAAACAACCCATTATTTAAAATCATATCCCCCTGAGGTAGGTACAACAGCTAAGGTAATGTTGTTTGACAGTCACGCAGCTAGCATGGCGATGATGTCTCACCCATATAAGGGAGGGGATATCAGATTTAAAATTAAAGGTACACAACAAAATATTCCATACGTGTATGGATGTGTGCATCCTCCAATTATGTTACATATCTTTGAGTAAGAGTAAGTAAATATTTTTATATATTATTGTTGAGCGTAACTTTTTAAATTTATAGAGACTTTAAAATATGACAGACACTGTCCCATACTAAATATATGGCTCATATCACCCTCACAAAAACACAAACATTATTTACCTTGCTTATTGAATATAAAGTCTTTATAACGATGTGATAAAACTGTTATTCTGTTATTCAAGTGAGCAGTAAAAATAAAAAAAAAAAAAAAAAGAACTAAAATAAAACCAAGAAGAACATATACATTGAATAGGTACATGCTTGCAATTAGAAAAGACTCAACGTGGTGAGCATTCCTACTATTTTTTTATTCTCAACGTGGTGAGCATTCCTACTATTTTTTTATTCTCAACGTGGTGAGCATTCACTTGGTTTATAGAGACTTTATTTAAGTACTGTACCGGAGCCATACTTGTACCAGCTACTGTTGATTTTGGTTTATCACATGTTAAAAAAATGTTCAAAGCCCCATAAAAGTGGGCTGTACTATTGTTATAGTCCTAATCAGCCAATGTATTTGAGTTAAGGGGCTTTGTCCAACTTTTGATGGAAGGTGAGAATATAGTTGGTAACTCTATTGGCCTGCAAGAGTTTGGTCTAATGAAATAACAAGAGACTTAAACACACAGAAGATGGCACACAAATTATCCGAATCCACCCACTCGACTCTTGATCAGTTTCTGTAATGAGAGCAATTTCAAATTTACAAATATTGTGAAAAGGTAGGCCTATTTAGCACTGGAATGGTACACAAAGACTGTCATTGCTTGTGGATTAAGATAGAAAAAAACAGATGATTTTTTTCTATTCATTTGAAAAACAAGTATAACGTTAGAGATATAGACCAATGTAAAGCAAAGGAAATAGAAACACATTTGTGGTGAGGAAAAACCCACTAAATTGGAAGATTTCTGAAAACCTTACTCAAATTAGTAGTAAGGAAGCACAACCAATCTGAGAGTTTCAGTTGCAACCTATTAAAAGGCTATCTGAAATCCATATGCAAATTAAAAACAAGGAAGCTTCAATCACTGCCAGTTAAAAGGCTAAGAGGAAAACCAGTCACAAC
Organism: Protopterus annectens; assembly: GCF_019279795.1. Taxonomy (NCBI): domain Eukaryota; kingdom Metazoa; phylum Chordata; order Ceratodontiformes; family Protopteridae; genus Protopterus; species Protopterus annectens. The sequence continues at coordinate 1,003,385,789 of NC_056746.1, read as the reverse complement.
AACTGCTCTTCCCGTGCCTTTTTGCTGAAATTAGGATAAAAGAGCAATTCTTTAGCCAGTATTACTATAAGTTTTTCCTAATCTGACTGATGTCTTTATGATGAAAGTGCTAATCCAAACAAAGCTCTTTTAAATGAATACTGACTGAAGGTGTCTTATTTCAGATATTTGAAAGGATTTAATATGAAAACTTTGGAACTTCTGGACAGAAGCTAAGGTTCACTCTCCTTTCTGAACAACAACCTGCTCTTGAGACACTTCCTTTAGCCTATATATTTTTCCTTAAGTGGCCTTCAGAAGTGAGCATGCAGCTGCAACCCCTTAGGAACATGTACAGTTGTACTGCAGTGGAGTTAAGTTATTTCAGTTCATCTTTTGTTTTAGAATCTGGCAACGTTTTATAAAGTATTGTATTTTACTTTGTCTGGAACTCTGATTAGGTACCATGGAAGCAAAGTAATTATGTACTGTCATGGCCAAACTGCTTGAGGTGTAGACCTTTTTCCACATGCCAGATGAGGTAATGGTTTCCATGCGTGGGAGGTAAAGAACAACAGCAATAGATTCTACTCATTTTGTATGTATGCATGTTTTGTTGTATTTGACATTTATTTTGGTCTTTTGTATATTACTGTACTTTATATTTCCTTTCCTTTTGAGCTTTGTGTTGCCCTATATTTTTGTGAAGCTTTTCTTCCTCTGGCCTCCTCTGAAAAGGGAGCTATATGCCAGATGGACTGTTCTCATAAACAAATACAGATGTTGTATCTTTCAGCTTTTCCTGGTTAGGAGTCGCCACAGCGGAACTCCGGTCCGCTAATGATTGGCAGTAGATTTTTACATACCGAGTTGCCAGCCCTGACGTACAACCTTCAACGAAGGTACGCCCATTCACTCACGTCTCCACACAGAAGACGCTTTAGCTGAGAATCGAACAGGACAACGTCTTACTGTTAAATTAGTAAATTAAAATAGTTAAAGGGTCACATTTATGAGTAGTGCATAAGCTCTGTCTGTCTGTCAGTAGATATGTTTATACATGTATTTCTCAACCAAGATAGTGCACTGAATGAAATAGACCATGCTGTTTTTGGAGTAGAGTGGGGGCAAGGGCAGAATGTTTGAGATGTTGATAGCTCAGTTTCATAACATTCAGAAGTGTAGAATATGGAGTCTTCAAGTACCATGTAGATACTTCATCATCCTCACATCTCCTCTTCTGATGAAGAGGGGTCTTTTGTGGGCCACTCTAAAAAAAATTCCAACATATAATTGACTATCTCTGAGAATGTAAAATCATCTGCAGGTGAGCCTACAAACTGACTACTTAATTTGAACTGAGATATGGAAGTAAATAATCTTGGGCCTAATGGAAGTCCTCTTCTTCTGAAGACACTGGGAAAATAGTTATTTTTCTTTTGCCCTCCACAGCCTTTTCGTGGTGTCAGCAAAGGTTCTTTCATTTAATTTCTAAATAAGGACCAGTCTTGGTCCAGACAGTGAGCTGATGGGTGTTGCTGCAGAGGTAAAGCAGCTTTTTCAACCATTTCAGAATACTCTTTGTAAACAGTTTATAGTGTGTAAATTGAAAAGGTAAAAATTACACTTCTGGTTAAGGCGTCATTAGATTTCCTCAGTAGAATGTGTAGATTTAAGGGTTTCTGCTGTAATACTTAGAATGTCTTTCTGAAAATTCCTTCATTTGTAATATAATTCTAACGCTCAAATTCAGATAATGCAGTCATGGATGCTAGGTAGATGTTTGACAGCATAAATGAAAAACCTGCAGCTCTACGCTATGAACAACAGTACTCAATGAAAACAGTAAGTTGAATTATGTGAGGTGGTTTTAGGTCACTTTGTCAAAACACCTGGTGCTGAACCTCACTTGCTGATGCAACAATGATGTTGAATAAACGTCACTAGTCATGCCGAGTTTTATTCGTGCCAAAAGGAAGAAACTCAGGGTATATAACTAAATGAAAGGCCAAAAAAAAAATTCATATTTATTGGAATCACAATTTGAACAATGACATGGGTAAACATGCATAAGAAAGCAAACCATAGTAACAATTTTAATTATATTTATGCAGTATACATATATTTTCTTTTTAACTATCATCATTCATTCCAACATTGCATAAATTGATCAATTTCTGTCTTCCCTTAAACCTCACTCCTCCTCCTCCAGAACATTATTCTGCATTCATTGAATATTATTTTGCATGCATTCCTCACATGGATTCCATTTGTTTGTATGTACTTTGCTCCTCCTCTTTTACAGGTTCATAGGTAGGTACTAGGTTATCGGCCCAAGGGCCTTCGTAAGCCTAGCCAACAAGGTTCCTTGGCTTATGCCACCCAAGAAAGTTATTTTCCTGTGCCACTGTCGAGCAGAGAGACAGAAGTGATCCCCAGGGTGTATTTCCTATTTCCCATCCAATCATCAAGATTTTTCTTGAAGAGTGCTAATTAAGAACTTTGCTTGACATAGATGGGTAGCCTGTTCCAGAGTATGGGAAGTCTCTGGGACAGGAATCTATCCCTGCAGCATGTCCTGTTTATTGTGGTGACAAGGTTTAGGTCTCTAGAGCGTGTAGCTCAGAGGGATTGGGATTTCTTTAGGTGTAGCATGTCCAACAGCTCTGGGTTTGACATAACTTTATATGTTAGGCAGAGATCACCTCAGAATAGGCGATATGCTATGGAGTAAAGCTGGAGTTTTTTTGAGGAGGTCAGTGTAGGGCATTTGTTTGAGGCCAGTAATCCTCTTTGTGAGGTACTTCTATGGCCTTTCCAGCTGCTGCAGATGTCTTGTGAGGTACATTCCAAAAGGGGCATTGTACTCTATAATGGGTCTAATGAGTGTCGAGTAGAGGGGAACAATGACCTCTTTTTTCCTGGATGAGAACCCTTTTATGATGAGGTGTGCCATGTAGAAGGACTTCCTGACTATTGTGACAATGTGGCTATCAAAGGCAAGACTACTGTCCACCTGGGTCCCAAGGTCTCTTATCACCAATTCGGTGTGAAGTAAATTGCTGCCTATGTGGTAGTTCATGGGTACAGAGTTTTTACCAAAGGGGATGACGCTACACTTTTTTGGCATTGAGCTTGAGACCATGGCTTTGACACCAGACAGCTGTCTCAGCAAGGCACTTCTGTAGGAGGTCCACATCATTTGGGGACTTGACTATGGCTCCTAGTTTGCAGTCATCTGTGAACTTAGTTAGCCAGAGGCCTTTTGTGTTAGCCTGTACTTCAGAGAAGTAGATACCAAACAGGAGAGGTCCCAGGATGGAACCCTGTGGTACTCCACTTGTCACTGCTTTGAGGTCAGATTTGTAGTCTGCAACTTTTACAGTGTGGGTTCTGTCAGTGAGCCAGTTGGCAACCCATCTTGTGATGTAGGGATTTATACATAGTTTAGTGAGTTTAGCTATAATTCCAAAATGGGGGATGGTGTTGAAAGCCTTGGCGAGGTCAAGATAGGCTGTGTGAACCACCTTACCCTCATCTACGGCTTTGGTGACTGCCTCAAAGAAGTCGATCAGGTTCAGGAGGCATGATCTGCCTTTCACAAACCCGAACTGGGTGGGATCCAGAGTTTGGAGGTTACCAATGTCTTTGTTTATGAGTTCCATGATGATACATTCCATGGCCTTGCAGACCAGGCTTGTCAGGCTAATAGGTCAATAGTTCCCGGGATCAGTGGTGGCTCCCCCTTTGTGGAGTGGGATAACTGTTGCTGTGCACCATTCAGTGAGCACAAAGCCTGATGCGCGGCTATTATTGAACATGGTGCTTCAGTGGGGGGAGCCAGTTCGTTCTGAAGTTCGTGTAAAAGGCAGCCTGGGATGTTGATCAGTCCCTTGGATGCTGTGTTTTTGGATTTAGAGAGTGCAGCTCTTACCTGCATAGTTGTGATTACAGGGACTCTGCATTCTTCCTGTATAGATATGGGCCCTTTAGGGGGTGGGGGGTGGGGGGGGTAAAGTTAGCACTGAACCTATCTGCCAGGATGTTGGCAATATCAGTTGGTTCTGTAATTTTTGTGCGGTTGTGCTGTAACTCAGAGCAGATCTGGGTGTTGCCATCGAGATTCTTGACATAGCTATAGAATTCTTTATAGTTGTCCATAGAATTAATGGCAATTTTTTTTTCGTAGCTAGCTTTGGAGGATCTTAGAAGGGATCTCAGCTTCTTACTGAGGCTGACCAGGGAGCTCCTCCACTCATGGGATTTTACTCTCTTTTGCAACAGTTTCTTTCTTCTGTTGTATAGTTTGTTTATGACAGGGGACCACTAGATTGGCTTCCTTTTTTTGGAGGATAGCGTCTTGGTTCTGTTTGGGATAGCACGATCCATGCACTCGTGTAAGTGCTTATAGAGTGCATTTGTGTAGGATTCAGCAGTTGTAACTGTATTGTCCATCTGCATGGGTGTCATGAAGTTCGCCACTTCTGTCTTAAGAAACATGAAGTTGGCTTTGGAGAAATTTTTTACCATGGTTTCCTTAACAGGGGGTGGGGTTGGGATGTGGATATCAAGGGTGATTAGCTTATGGTCGGATCGGGCCAACGAGGAGTTGACTTCAGGTGTGGAACACTGGCCACTCATGTTGGTAATGACTAGGTCTAGGATATTGTTGCCCCTGGTGGGGGTGTGGATAAGTTGATCCAGGACATTGGAGTTTATGAATTCCATAAAGCGTTGAGCTAAGGAGTTGATACACGAGTAGTTTTCCCAGTTAATGGTGGGGTAGTTGAAGTCGCCCATTATTAGGGTGTTTGGTTGAACCCTAATATTTTCCAGTACATCAAGAAAAGAGGAGTGGGAGTCCTGGGGCATGATGGGTGATCTGTAGCAAGCTACAGTTTGGATTGCAGTTTTGCCCAGAGTTAGTTGCACTTGGATAACCTCGGATGCATTATGCTGAGTAACTAGCCTGGAGGTGTGGATATCCTTAATGAATATGGACACACCTCTGCCTTTGGTGTTTTGGTCCAGGTTACATGGCTGAAAAGTGTGGTATGAGTTATAGCCTGGTAGTGCAGGGGTACTCTCTGGAGCCTTGAACCAGGTCTCAGTCACTGCACAGATATCGATGTTCTCCATTTTAAGGAGTGCCTCAAGTGAGTGCATTTTGAGATTTAGACTTCTAGCATTGAGTAGCATTACCTTCAGTTTTTGCTTGCCTGTTCCTGTTATGGTGGTGAATTTGTTATTTGAACCTTGCCTAAAAAAGGCACTATAGGGGCAGCAAGAGCCTTTTCTAAAGATCTCACCTCCAGTTCTTTCCTCTCCTGAACAAGATTTAGTACTTCAGTTGTGGTTGGTTTAGGTTTTGATTTCCATTATTTAGTCATTGTTTTTTGGCACCCAGTAGCATTAACTAAATAACTGGTGTCAAAGTCATAGTCTGAAACTGGATCCGAAAAATGTGCATTACTGTATCCTTTGGGAAGTCATGTACTCCAAGGAAGTACCATATTGATGATACAACCCTAACAATTGAGTCATTTCTTTGGGATTTGGGAACTTACGTAGACAGTGACCTAACTTTTGACCAACATGTGTCTGTTGTTGAGAAAGTCCTTCTATATTGCACAGCTTATAAAAAAGGGATTGTGTCTAGATCTTGGGATGCCATTGTCCCCTGTTTACTCAGCCCCTATTAGGCCAGTCATTGGATATAATTCCCCCTTTGGCATGCATCTGTCCAGACACCTGCAACAACCGGAATGCCCACACAGATACCTTATTAAAAGGACACGAGGCATAAACAACATATTCTACATGGACTGACTCAGAGCCCTACCACTATACTCTGTATCCTACAGATTGCTAAGAGATGACCTGTGTCTGACATACAAAGCATTCTCCGACCCATTACTGATGGATTTACTGCATATCAGTAAGTCAAATATCATCTGAAATACTCGGTCTTGTGATATAAACCTGTACTGCAACATTAACAGAACAGTTTGGAGGGATAAGTGTATTTCATAGAGGATATGACTGCTGTGAAACAGACTCCCCATCCACATAAAACAAATTTCATACCTGCCCATTTTCAAGTGCAGTTCACATCTGTGGATGGGAAACAGAAGATTTACCCCACGATTGCCCCTGTAGTACTAATGAGCAGAGGCAGCTCCTAAATGCCTTATCCCATGCATGGGTCCCCTCAAATTATCTATGGTATTGATCCCAGGTATTCTCATTAGGGGTAATGCATAATTATCAACCATGGGATGTGCAAGGTCAATCTGTAACCAAATGGGATAGGTTATTTCAAGCACAAAAAGGGAAATTGGCTAGGCTTAAAATGACCTGCAAGGACAACTAGCCTAGTACTTACCAATGAACCTGTTAAGCATGGTAAGGCCTTATGTCTGATTAATTTAGATAGTGTCATGCAGTATATTTTATATGCTTTACTTGTCCTTTAACAACTGTTTTAGACTCAGACTATACCAGAGCTCGTCTTTCATTTAGGACTCCCCTATCCCTTTCTGTCTGCCTATGCTCTGTTATCTGTCCCTGGTAGGGAAGGCAGTCATTAAACCTGCAGTCCAAACTTATGCTTGGCCTCATCCCACTCTATTTTTTCCTCCCTTTGTCTTTGATTTTTAGCCTTCAGCTTATGTTATGTATATGAGATGTAACCTCTTAGCTTTAAAGTATCTTTTTAAATAATCCTAAACCACCGTGTTCTGTGATTAGGCTCTACTTATCTCATTTAACTGTTGCCCTCTTAAGCTCTCTGTTAATTATCACCCTGAAAAAAATTTACCTAAAATGCTTTCATGATTTCTCTCTTGCCATCCATATCAAAACTGTTTAGTCTCTTCCCACATATCCATAGGTGCCACAATAGAATTCCTTTGAATCCATACACCCAAATATGTTTTCTTATCATATCTCCATAAATATGGGTATTGTTAAGCCAGTTAATGTGTGCGTACATACTTTATCACTGTAGCCTTTGTCTTATATTCATTAAGTTTATATCCTGAAAACACCTGAAACTGTCTCAAAATATTCTGGATTTTTCGAATACAAAATATCATCTGCAAATAAAGGTAACTTATTTCAATACCAAACCATACCATTTATATCCTTGAATTTGCAAGCCTGTTATTAATTTCCAACTCTTCATATGGCCTCATAATTAAGCCTGTTATTCTGTCAGAGAGTGCAGCAGCTACCATTATATTACTCATAAAATCCCTGCTGAATCTGTCGAGTGTATTATGTGCATCAAAAACCACCAATAGTGACCTTTTCTTACAGTCTGCTTCCCTTTGGATTATCATGCTTCAGTTAATGTTATTGAATATTTGCCTTCCTTACACCAAACTACATAAATCCTGATCTGTCAATTTTGGCCACACCTTTAGTATAGATATTTAATAATGGTTTAAAATTGAAACAAGGCTGTATAAAGCTTGGTCTTTTACTAGTACAGCCACCGAAGCTTTCTTCCAGGCTGCTGGTACTTGAAAATACTTTTAAACAAAGCCTTCCATGTCTTTTTCGCTTTCCCTCCACCCACATCCACAGGAACACAGTCTGTTTCTAGAGACTTCCAATGTTTGGCCATTAAGTGTTGAGCCTCATTTTTTTGTAATCGTGGCATAATTAAGTCTTCCATAAATGTTTCCATCTGTGTCTTTTTTGGGGAGGGGGGTACCAAATGCCAAATTCCTCTGCTTTATACAAGTTTTCATAAAATTTCAAAATGCCTCTAATACCTTTATGGGATCACTGGTTATTTTTCTTGTCATAGGCTGCCTAGGTTTGGCAACAATCCTAAGTCATTGCATTAAATGTTTTTGTGCTCTGAAGTTGTCAAAAACTTGATTAACAGCATTCTTTGTAGTCATGCATATTATCAAGATATTCCCTTATTTTTCCTTTAGCACTCTGCAGTTGCTCCTCCTCTTGTTCTGAGATTTCCCTTATTCTGCAGTACTTTAGCTTTTGTCAGTCCCATCTAAATGATTCCTATTAGTTATTTCCCATATCTTTTTTTTATTTCTGTCCTGATTCTAAACTTCATTTTCTTTTTATCCCACATACTAGTTATCCTTTCTAAAGAAATTTCTTATGTCCCCTAATAACTCTCAAATCATTTTTCAGCACATATTCTTTAAACTTTTCTTATTTAATGGGTAAATAAGAAAGTGCCAATGCCTCAATTGTACTTAATTACCCTGCACCTTTATTGTAGTTTTTATTGAAGTATAATTTGATACAATTATTGGATATGCTAAAACTTTTTATTAAATCTACATCTTCCTGTGAAATATGTCTATCCAGTCTATTTCAGTTATTGTATTCTGGGGATATGTAAATTCTTAAGTTCTAAGTACTGAATTCTCATCTTTTGTACCAGATGTTCTCGTATATTTCCTCAGAAATAGATTATTTTGTTATATTTTCCCTTCCCTGACTGTTGTAATCAAGTTCCAATCATCACTCATAAGTAATGTTCCTTGACGAAAGCTGATTATTTCTCCCAACATTCTCTTAAGCTCCTTAACATCACTTTTTTGTTGAAATGTAGTTAAGCTGAGTGTCATTATCCTTCTCTGCCAGTAACCCCTTACTATCACAAATCGGACGTTGTTGACTTTTTTCTCTTATCAGTATTGGAGCCCCTCTTGCAGTAATTATAATCACTCCCTTTCCTTTTGTCTGTGATATTGTGCTGAATGTCTACCCTGAAATCTTTTTTTTTAATTCACATGCTCATTTCTATCCAAATGTGCCTTCTGCAACATTGCAGTTTGCACTGTACATTTAATTAAGCAAGTTACTTGCTTTCTTTTTTAGACTGGGAATGTCTGACTGAACAAAAAGCCCCTTTTCAGCAGAGACCTGGGGAGAGGAGCTCCAGCATGTACATAGCAATAAAAGCAATGAATCAGTTTGCAGTAGAAGTATTTAATAGCAGTTTCATAAAGTAACACAGCAAACCAATCAACTTTGCAATAAAACATTGGGTGAAAATATTGAGAATTTCAGAAAAGTAATTATTTCAGTACTCTACTTTCTGTCTGTACTGGTAAGGCATTTATATTCAATGATAACATTGCCATTTTAGAAGAGTTTTTTATCCTTATGGCAAAGAAGCTGTAGCAAAGCTATTAGGTCGGAAAGAGTATGTGTGAAAAGCAAAATTAAATGCTTGTCAATCACCAGGTCTAAATGACATGGAAACCTTTTATTTAAAATTAAGGGGGTAGGCTCATTAACCTGATTGTACAACCTGGATGTTCATCGTGTTTCACTGTTGCAGTCATTACACTTGGGTTATCCTGCTGGCAGGCTACCCGCAATCGGCCTGAATTCCAAAGTCCTGATCTGATGTCGGTTGCTGTCGCCTCTTCCCTAATGTCAGTATGCCAGGGGTATAAAAGATGCAGCCGACGCCATTTTCTTCAATCTTTCTTGCCGCGCAGTGCCCGAAGCAAAAGCAGTTCGCAAGTGCCGGTTGGCCGACTCCTGAGATTTTCGAAATCTAATTTCAGATCCAAAGTCTTCAATAAAGCTAAGTACCCCATTGGGGGAAACTTTTTTCTTATTCCAGACAGATGTCAAAAAAAGTTAACAATTGCATTTCTTGTGGGAAGCAAATACCTCATAAGAATTTCCACTCTTACTGCCAATAATCATTAGTGGACCGGAGTTCCGCTGTGGCGACCCCTAACCGGGAAAAGCCGAAAGACACAGCAACAACTGTATTCCTTGCCTAGGCCCTGACCACGACATTGCTAGTTGTCGGTTTTGTGCTAGATTTAACCAATGCACTATTAAGCTTCGGTACGATTTTGCTTTTCATTATTTTGGCAGAAGGTTTAACTACATAATGCCGAAGGAACAACCGACAACCGGAATTCATAAAAAACGCAAGGATAAAGACAAGGACAAGCATCCGAAGTCCAAAAACCGATGACGAAGCCTCTTCTAGGCCAGTCGCCGGTTCGCCGGTGCTCAGTGAGGCGCTTTCGCAGTCCCTGACTCCCGCTACCTCAGAGCCACAGGCCGCCTCCGACTCCCACGTGGAGACAGCTAGGCCTCTGGATACTCAAGGTATTGGCCCTTCGGAAATTAATCCCTCAGATGGGTCCGGAGCTGCTGAGCAGGCATCGGCTTCTGAGGGTGTCTTCAGACCTACACAACTTTATATAAAGCCTACTTCAGCATCCAAGACAAAGTCTAAAACAGTTTTAAAGACAAGGAAACCAGTTCAGCATTCTCCAGGACAGGCTTCTTTGCCTAAGAAATAGATGCTCAAAATGGCCGAAGACCTAATTACTTTGATCAGGGGTTCCCATCTCCGTCCTGATAAGAGGCCTAGGTAAGACACTGAATATGATTCCTCTGATCAGGTTTCCATTTCCCTCTGATTCCTCTTCTTATCAGGGATATTCTGTTCCTCCCTATGAGGATTCTGATGCTGAAGATTCTGTTCCTTCAGCTTCTCCTCCTGAGGACTATTCTTTTGGGAAACCCTGCATACCATGAGGGAGCATTTCCATTGGGAGAGCCGGGATTATTCCGATTCTAAGAAAAGACTTAGAGACTTTCTTTTACTTCCTCGGCACAGACCTCTTGCAATTCCCCCTGTTCTACACATAGTAGATGATGTTTCTTCAGAGTCCGGTCTGTCTCCAGACTCTTTACCTCCTGGCCCTGTTAAGCCGGACAGATACTACAGGGTCCCAGACTCCCATAAATTTCTTTACAAAAACCCTGCTGCTGACCCAGAAACTATCTCACAGGGTCCCAAAGGGGTCAAGGCTGCTTCTGCCAAAAACCCTGTCCCCTCAGACAGAGATTCTAGGGCTTTGGACAGATGGGGAAAAAAGTTTACACTTCTGCTACCTTGGCTGCAAGGGCTTTAAATTGCCAGTTTCATATGCTCAAATATCAGCAATACTTAATGTCTTTGTTAAAACAAAAAATGTTGACAAATTCTGAATGTTCTGAGAACAAAGATTTGCAGGATTTATTGCATGCAGCTGAACAAGTGGGAAAACATACTTTGCAATGTGGCTGTGATTCACTGGAGGCCTCGTGCAGGGCCGCTGTTACAGGTTCTGTTATTAGAAGGCATGCTTGGTTAAAGGAACAGAATCTGCCTGATCATGTTAAAACAAAATTATTGGATGCTCCATTACAGCATGATACTGTGTTTGGTGTTAAGGTAGAGGAGGTGTTAAAGAAAATGGAGGATAAGGCAAAATCTATGCAGACAGTAAAGGATTTCTTACAGGTACAGCCACCCAGATTTAGCAGGAACTGGCCCTCTAAAAATTGGTCCTTTCCAGTGTCAGACAGACCACAAAGAGGCAGATTCAGACACCCTGGAGCAGGCAACAGCCCCAGGGCTCATACAGGCCCAAACAATGGGGTGCTTCTACCTCCAAAAGCAGAGAAGACAAATCACAGCCTTATAGAAAACAGTCCCAATGACTTTCCTCTGCCAATGCCAAGCACTTATTTGTTGGCATCACCCTTAGTGGGAAAGCTAGCACTTTTTTCACAAAACTGGCACAAGATTACCAAGGACAAATGGGTCTTAAATATAGTCTCTCAGGGTTACAGGTTCCACATTCACACCCTTCCAAAGGCAAAAGGCATGCCAGAGCTGCCACGCAATCAATGGCAAGAGGCACAAAAACAAGTTTCATCTCTCATGGACATGGGGGCTGTTCAGCCAGTGCCACACCAAGAGCAGGGACAAGGATTTTACTCAAGACTTTTCTTAGTACCAAGAAAGGACAAAGCCTGGAGACCAGTTCTGGACCTGTCTATTCTAAATACTTTTCTGGACGTCCCAAAATTCGAAATGTTGACTCTACAGCAGCTTCTGCCCATGCTGGAAAAGAAGGCTTGGCTTGTAACTTTGGACCTCAAAGAGGCATACCTGCATGTCCCAACCAGACAATCTTGCAGAGGATACCTCAGATTCATAGCTGGCTCACTGCACTACCAATTCTCTGCACTGCCCTTTGGCTTATCTAATACGCCCAGGGTCTTCACAAAATGCCTGACACCAGTAATTGCATTTTGCAGACAAAGCGGAATTCAAATATACCCCTACTTGGACTTATTCAAGTAAAGGACAGAGATATTCTACTACAGCATCTGGCATTTGTAAAAAGATTACTAATTTGCCTAGGGTACACAGTAAACGAAAAGAAATCAAAACTAGTACCCTCTCAAGAGATAATATTCCTGGGTGCAAGCTTAAATACAATTGCCCAGGTGGCTTATCTCACGCCAGACAAACAATGGCATCTGACTTCTTACTTCAAAGACATGGCAACAAAGACCCAGTTATCTGCAAGAAAAATTCTGCAGGCTCTGGGCTACATGGCATCCTGCATTCTACTAATTCTATATGCAAGACTGCATATGAGGAAACTACAATGGTATCTAAAAAGTGTTTAGACTCAACATTGCCATAGCCTGGAAACAGTAATTTCTCTCATTCCCTGCCTGCAACAGGAATTTCAATGGTGGGCATAGGCCTGTCACCACAACAAGGGACAGCCATTCACCTTACCCACTGCCAGGCAAACACTAACAACAGATGCATCAGATTATGCCTGGGGGGCGCACATGGCAGGAAAATGTATTCAGATGCATCTTCATATCAATCAAAAAGAAATGCCCTGACAGCCTTCAAGGACCTACTTCATCCAGGACAACTACTGATAAAGATGGACAATACCACAGTCATGTGGTACATAAACAAGCAAGGGGGCACACATTCCTACCCCCTCTGCAGGCAAGCAATGACTTTGTGGAATACAGCATTGACTTATCAAGTACATCTGCAAGCGCAATTCCTGCCAGGAAAGACAAATACTTTGGCAGACAAACTAAGCAGAAACCTCATGGATCCTCATGAGTGGAAACTGGACCCATAAATCTTCAACATGATAACAGGGAAATGGGGATGCCCAGACATAGATCTATTCACTTCCCCTCACAACTGTCAGTTACAGAGATTCTGCACTCGGACTTATCACAAGCAAGCATGGAAAGTGGACGCCCTTTCATTCAGCTGTAAAGCCCTTACAGTATATGCCTTCCCTCCTCTGCCTCTCCTCTCCTAGGTACTCCTAAAGGTCAGAAAAGAGAAGCCAAAAATGATACTGATTGCCCCAGACTGGCCACGCCAGCACAGGTACCCAATCCTAAAGAGTTTGTCTCAAGGCCCAGCCTGGACATTGCCTCCTCATTTGCTGATCCAACAGAACAATTACATCCTGCACAGCCAACTCAGAACCCTAAATCTGGCTGCATGGCGGATAATGTAATCATTCGGAACACCCCTCTCTCTAAAGCAGTTATGGATGTTATTTTGGAGGCCAGGAGGCCCAGCACCAGAAAATCTTATGCAGACAAATGGAAGAGATTCTGTGCTTGGAATCAAGCGCAGGGAATTGACTCGCTTGAACCAAATATTCCTCAGATTTTGCAATACCTAACTGAGATGCTGGACAAGGGCCTATCTTTCTCACGAATTAAGATCCATGCCTCTGCCATTTCAGCTTATACAATACGGAACCACCTATTTTTTCCCTTCCACTGCTAAGACAGTTTCTCAGAGGGGCTAAAAACATAAAACCTCCAAGGAGAGCTCCAATACCTATATGGAACCTCAATTTTGTCTTGGAAAAACTCACACTGCCTCCTTTTGAGCCTGCCAATACAGCAGAGATAAAATACTTGTCATGGAAAACCACTCTTCTACTAGCAATAACTTCAGCAAGAAGAGTCTCAGAGTTACAGGCACTAATGGCTCTGGAACCTTCTGTTATTTTCCATCAGGGCAGGGTTTCTCTAAGGACAAACCCGACATTTATGCCTAAGGTAGTGTCCAGCATGGCTCTTAATCAAACCATACATTTACCTACCTTTTATCCAAACCCACAGAATAAGGGGGAGAGACTTCTGCATACTTTGGACATGCACAGACAGCTACGCTTTTACTTGGACAAGACTAAAGCCTTCAGAAAGACTGAGCAACTCTTAGTGGCATATGCTGCAGGTACCCAAGGAAAAGCCATTTCAAAGCAGACCATTTCAAATTGGATAGGCCACTGCATTCGTTTCTGCTATTCTCAACATGGCAAATCAGTGCCCAAGGGCATTAGGCCACATTCTACCAGAGCAGCAGCCACTTCAGCAGCCTTCCTCAGAGGAGTACCAACCAAGGATATTTTGGAGGCTGCAACATGGACTTCAGTGCACTCTTTTACAAAGCACTAATATTTACCTCTACTCTAAATCCAGAGCAGGCTTTGTCACTGCAGTTCTGCAGGGCCGCATAGCCACTCCAAACTCTATTTAGGCCCAGCCGCCCAACCTCAGCTTTGGGATTCAACCCAAGTGTAATGACTGCAACAGTGAAACACAATGAACATGGTACAGTTGTGTACCTACCATAAATGTAGATGTTCAAGTGTATTCACTGTTGCAGTCCAGGTTACCCTCCCACCATCCTTCTTTCTCTTTGCTGGGACTTATCTGTACCTATCTATTCTATACAACCTATGTGGTGTATTTGCTTGTAGATGAAGGTTATGTGCATGCTTTTTTATGATCATAATTTTTACAGCCTACCCTTTTGGGGGCACCTGAAATCTGGGGCAAGAAAAACTGAAGAAAATGGCGTCGCCTGCATCTTTTATACCCCTGGTGCACTGACGTCATTCGCATTCAGTGTTAAGTAGATTGCTGCCTATGTGGTAGCTCATGGGTACAGAGTTTTTACCAAAGGGGATGACACTGCACTTTTTGTCACTGAGCTTGAGGCCATGGCTCTGACACCAGGCATCTGTCTCAGTGAGGCCCTTCTGTAGGATGTCCACATCATTTGGGGACTTGACTATGGCTCCTAGTTTGCAGTCATCTGCGAACTTAGTTAGCCAGAGGCCTTCTGTGTTAGCCTGTACTTCAGAGAAGTAGATACCAAACAGGAGAGGACCCAGGACAGAACCCTGTGGCACTCCACTTGTCACTGCCATGAGGTCAGATTTGGAGTCTGCAACTTTTACAGTGTGGGTTCTGTCATTGAGCCAGTTGGCAACCCATCTTGTGATGTAGTGATTTGTACCTAGGTTAGTGAGTTTAGCTATAATTCCAGAATGGAGGATGGTGTCAAAAGCCTTGGCGAGGTCAAGATAGGCTGTGTGAACCACCTTACCCTCATCCATGGCTTTTGTGACGGCCTCAAAGAAGTCGATCAGGTTCAGGAGGCATGATCTGCCTTTCACAAACCCGAACTGGGTGGGATCCAGAATTTGGTGGTTACCAATGTCTTTGTTTGAGTTCCATGATGATACGTTCCATGGCCTTGCAGACCAGGATAGTCAGGCTAATAGGTCAATAGTTCCCGGGATCAGTGGTGGCTCCCCCTTTGTGGAGTGGGATAACTGTTGCTGTGTGCCATTCGGTGGGTACAAAGCCTGATGCAAGGCTATTATTGAACATGGTGCTTAGGTGAGGAGCCAGTTCTTTCTGAAGTTCGTGTAAAACGCAGCCTGGGATGTTGTCCGGTCCCATGGATGCTGTGTTTTTTGCTTTTAAGAATGCAGCTTTTACCTGCATAGTTGTGATTACAGGGACTCTGCATTATTCCTGTATAGATATGGGCCCTTTAGGGGGTGAGAGGGGGGTGGTAAAGTTAGCACTAAACCGATCTGCCAGGATGTTGGAAATATCAGTGGGTTCTGTAATTTTCGTGCCTTTGTGCTTTAACTCATAGCAGATCTGGGTGTTGCTGTCTAGATTCTTGACATAGCTGTAGATTAGTGGTGATTTTGTTTTCGTAGCTAGATTTGGAGGATCTTATAAGGGATCTCAACTTCTTACTGAGGCTGACCAGGGAGCTCCCCCACTCATGGAATTTTACTGTGTTTTGCAACAGTTTCTTCCTTCTGTTGTGCAGTTTGTTTATGGCAGGGGACCACCAGATTGGCTTTCTTTTTTTGGAGGATAGCGTCTTGGTTCTGTTTAGGATAGCACGATCCATGCACTCGTGTAAGTGCTTATAGAGTGCATTTGTGTAGGATTCAGCAGTTGTAACTGTTGTATTGTCCATCTGCATGGGTGTCATGAATTTTCACTACTTCTGTCTTAAGAAGCATGAAGTTGGCTTTGGAGAAATTTTTTACTGTGGTTTCCTTAATAGGGGGTGAGGGAGGGATGTGGATATCAAGGGTGATTAGCTTATGGTCGGATCGGACCAATGAGGAGTTGATTTCAGGTGCGGAACACCGGTCACTCATGTTGCTAATGACTAGGTCTAGGATATTGTTGCCCCTGGTGGGGGTGTGGATAAGTTGATCTAGGGCATTGGAGTTTATGAATTCCAGAAAGTTTTGAGCTAAGGAGTTTGTACATGAGTAGTTTTCCCAGTTAATGGTGGGGTAGTTGAAGTCGCCCCTTATTAGGGTGTTTGGTTGAACCCTAATATTTTCCAGTATATCAAGAAAAGAGGAGTGGGAATCCTGGGGCATGGTGGGGGATCTGTAGCAAGCTACAATTTGAATTGCAGTTTTGCCCAGAGTTAGTTGCTCTTGGATAATCTCAGATGCATTATGCTGAGGAACTAGCCTGGAGGTGTGGATATCCTTAATGAATATGGACACACCTCCGCCTTTGGTGTTTCGGTCCAGGTTACATGGCCGAAAAGTGTGATATGAGTTGTAGCCTGGTAGTGCAGGTGTGCTGTCTGGAGCTTTGAACCAGGTCTCAGTCACTGCACAGATATCGATGTTCTCCATTTTAAGGAGTCCCTCGAGTGAGTGCATTTTGAGATTTAGACTTCTAACATTGAGTAGCATTACCTTCAGTTTTTGTTTGCGTGTTCCTGTTATGGTGGTGAATTTATTTGAACCCTGCCTAAAAAAGGCACTATAGGGGCAGCAAGAGACTTAGCCAGTATCCGGAATCTCAGGGGCGACAGGTGCAGGCCATCTGTGGCAAAGCATCGTGGTCTGTCAACCATGTCATCCCAAGCAGACAGATATTGGATCCCCTTCGAATGACACCAGAAGCTTAACCAATTGTTGAAGTCAATCATTTTGTCCTTGTACTGCGGTATCATTCTGGGTGATGGCAGAATGCTACTTAGGGCTAGGGTCATACCTGCCTGGGCTACAAGATCGGAGAGCTCTTCCATGTCTCTTTTCATGTAGTCCAGGGAGGTATGTCTCAGGTCATTCACACCAACATGGACAATGACAGAGTCATATTTGTACTTGGTGTGGAGTGACCTGAGTGCGTGGGTTATGTGGAGGATCCTGGCACCCGACAGGCAGCTGACAGTAACCTTCTCCTTGTCTAGCCTGGTGAGTGGGACATCAGTGTGCCTGACTATAGTCACTTATGACTAGTGTGTTGGATACGTTGTTTTGCCTTATTGGCTGTGGTTGAGTGGCACACTGAATCTGTGGGCTATGTGTCATTTGGGTTGTGTTGGGGGATGAAGGTTGCTTGCGTTTCTGCTTTGGAGGTCTCTGTTGCTTAGACAGATTATTATTGAGAGCGTCCGCGAATGCTTTTGTGTTACTGTGTGTGGATTTTGGTGGCGCAGATTTAGTGAGACTATGTGATGAGTGTGGTGTGGTGCAAATGTTTACCTTCTCCTCATGACTGTCAAGTTCAGTCTTGATTAGAGAGAGCTTTACCTTCAGTTTGGCTAGATAAGTGCATCTCTCACAGGTTGTAGTGTTGGGTGGTAGGAGGAGCTGGTTGTCAGTGTACATGAGGCAATTTCTCCATTGCCTCAAGATGCCCAGATTCATCAGGTAGACAGGAGAGAACACTGGGAGCTGACCCTTGGACATGCCGGAATAAAAAACTATTTTCCTCTAGATAAGTGAGGAAAGTAAGTGCAAGAGCTGTTTTTCTCTAAGCAAGTGAGAAAAGTAAGTACAAAAACTGTTTTCCTCTTGGTAATGAGGAAGACTGAGTGCTATAGTAATTAGTAGCTTATTTAGTGCTTACAAGTTCTGAACAAGTGCTGAGAATGAACAAGCAAATATAAGTGCTGAAACTAAGAATCTGTATCTACACTAGACAAGTTACAGGACAGAAACCAAGTGCAAATGCAGGCTTTCAAATCAGAAAGTTGAGAGAGATGGAAGAAATTGCCCAAACAGCCAATAACTACAATTTCTGGGCCAGAACCGCTCCTTATGTGGTAGACAGGTTACCTAGTGCTTACCACTCCCACTGATAAGCTAGAAGACTTCCCTCCAACACAGAAAGGTTGGGGGGCTCAGAAGCTTACATACAGTCCTGGATACAGCAAATCTGTATCTGGAACACTAGTTACAGGAAAGGTAGGAAACAGGCTTACAGTTTTTTTTTTTTTTTTTACAGAAAAGTAGCAAAAACATCTTCACCTTGGCTCTAAAAGATGTTTACCTTCAAATTTCCATCGCAAGATCTCACGGGAAGCATGTATGCTTCAAAGCAGGTGAAAATCATTATAGACAAATCTACTACTATCAAAACCTACAAGAAAAATATGCTCATAACCCCCAAAAATTCTGGAACACAATAAATTGTATACTGCACCCAGGAAAGTCCACTACACCAACCCCTGTGCTACCAAATAATCATGAAAACATACCCACACAATTTAATAAATTCTTCACTGAAACAGTCCATACCCTTGCCAATGCCCAAAAATAATATTACTACCCACTCCACACCAATAACTACCACAACCCACCCAAGTACACAAAACAATACCCCCAGTTTTCAACTTCACCCAGTGTCCACTAAGGCATTTTCTAAACTCTTTAAGAAACAAACCAACCATTCTAGCAGCTGATAAGCTGCCAGCAGACTTCCTTCAAATATCAGCTGAAGCTATAGCCTATCCAGTCTCCATTCTCATTAATAGATTTCTGTCAGAATGCAAAGTACCAGCCTCTTGGAAAACATCCCATATCATCCCACTGCACAAAGGAGGTAACTCCTTAGAACTTATCAAATATCGCCCTATAGCTATCTTACCCCCAATATCCAAAATATTAGAAAGAGTAGTTCATACTCAAGGTATACAATACCTCCAGAATAACAACCTACTCTCCACATCCCAGCATGGCTTTAGACCTTCCCACAGCACCACAACAGCATTATTATCATTTACCAACATAGTTAACCACCACAGAAACAAGGGTGGTCTGTTTACTTCTTCCATATTCTTAGACTTATCAAAAGCCTTTGACATGGTAAACCACAGCATGCTTCTTGCAACTCTATCTACCCTAAATGTAAGTCCCCCTCTCTGTATCATGGTTTAACAGCTATTTGTCAGATTGACAGCAAGCTGTCCTATGGCAAGACCAATTGTCCCCCCTGCTTACCAGTAACTACAGGAGTCCCTCAAGGGTTTATCCTTGGCCCTCTGTTTTCCCTATTTACTAACAAGGTGTCTTCATCCTTACCAGCTGCCTCAGTAGTACAGTATGCTGACGACACCACCCTTATATGTGCCGCCCCCACCCTAAGTGAACTACAAACCTTAACCCAAAACACCTTCACCCTAGCCGAAACCTGGTTCACTAACTTCAAACTTCTTCTTAACCCCCCCCCCAAAAAACAAACTACTGTCATCCAACATAAAAACAACACTGGTAAATCAGTCTTTGCCAGCACCATTGCCAAAACCTGGAACACACTACCAATCCATATAACTTCTAGCACCTCCTTCAATCCTTTCAAAAATCTCCTTAAAACCCACTACTTAACTAACTGGCTATGCTCATTTTACACTCCAGGTTAAATCTAATTGTGCCACATGTTCAGATAAGTATAAACAGATTTGCCGTAAAAAGCTTGTAAACCCAGATACTGGTAAAAAAAATATATATATTTTTTTAAGTTTTTGACTATGTACCTCAATGGCTGTCAACTGTACTGTCTAACTAAAACTGTTAACTTCTAACCTATTATGTATTAAAATCAATTGTATGTTCTATATTTTGTTCTCTCATGTACTGCATTCTACTGTACTGTGGAACTTTTCTCCCCGGGCCTCCACTGAAAATGGACCTGTGTCCAGTCTGACTTTCCCAGTAAACAAATGTAAATAAATAAATAATTTGCTCTGCCCTTTGGCTTAAGTACTGTGACCAGGGTATTTACCAAATGCCTAGCTCCAGTAATAGCACTCTGCAGGACCAAGAGCATTCAGATCTACCCATACCTAGGTGACTGCTTGATCCAATGAGACTCTGAGGAAGAACTTCTCTTTGCCATCACCAGACTTTGAACATTTTACCTGTCTAGGTTACACCCTGAATTAAAAAATATACAATCTCTCCCCATCCAGTAAACTTGCTGGACTCAGACCTGCAAAATGCTTTCCTATTACAGAAAAAGATATATTTCTTCACCACCTATTTGCAATCTCTTCTTCCCCTCAATTCAATTCCAGCACAGGAGGTTCCTAGGCTTCTGGGATTCATAGCCTCGTGTATCTGAATTATTTCTGTAGTCAGGCTTCACATGAGTAAAATTCATTGCTACTTGGAAAATATTTGGAATTGACAAAATCAATACCTCAATCAAGAAATTCCACTCCTGCCCTGTCTAAAAAGGGAATATCAATGGTGGCTCTCTGCTTGCAATGAGAACATAGTGGTACCCTTCAGGATCCTTCATCCAAACCAAATTCTGACCACAGATACCTCAAACATTGTTTGTGGAGCAAATGCCAATGGCCTCCAAGCTCAAGGAAAATACTAAAAATTTTCTTTAAATGTGTTTTTTTTTTTTTTTTTTTTTTAAGTAAATCATGGCTGATCTTAAGGACATCCTACCTTTCAAGAAAATCTAGAAACCAGGGACTCTGCTGATAAAGACAGACAACAACACAGTGATGTGGTAGATAAACAAACAGGAGGCACACATTTCTAGCCTCTGTGCCACCTAACCATATCCTTCTGGGATCCAGCACTTAATCTAGGTCTTCGTCTTCTTGCCCAGTGCCTGCTAGGAGAAGGCAACTCTTTTGCAGATCAGTTCAGCATGTCCGAAGTGAGCTCTCACAATTAGACCATGAACAAGAGTCTGTTTAGTCTCATCTGCCTAAATTGAGTTATGCCAGAAGTAGACCTTTTTGCTTCAGACCAAAACTGCCAGCTTACCAACATTTTGCACAATGGCCAACAATCCAAAGGCCTGGAGGTTGCCTTCTCATTTCATTGGGAATGTCTGTTTTTTTTTTTTTTTTTTTTATTACACATTCATTCCCATACCTCTCATCCCCAAGGTATTACTAAAAATTGGAGGGAAGGGCCGAGGGTGATTATAGCTACACTGTTTTGGCCGAGGTAACATTGGTTCCCTCTCCTACATAGCATGAGCAGGGGAAAATCACGGTTGCTTCCCCAACAGGCGGATCTTCTGACAGAAAACAGGGACTCCACTATATACCCCGAACTCAGCACATTGAGACTGACAGTATGATTAATCTACTGACTACTCCTCAAGGCCTTTTTTGGAAAAGGATGCACTGGACATTTTAAAAGAAGCCATAAAAACTGATAGCAGAAAATGATACACTTCAAAATGGAAAAATGTTTTTTGTTTGATACCATTAACAAAATATCTCCCCAAACTCAACAGAGATCAATGCCATGCTTGTTTGCCTTTCTCATTTATTCAAATCTTGTCTTTCTATCAACATTCATTCCTCAGCCATATGTGTCTACCTACCCATGCAGCCTCCTGTTTTCTCTCCAGCCCTTATGAAGCAATTCCTTAAGGGTGTTATCCACCTGAGGCCTCCCAGAAGAATTCCTTCTCCTCTGGATCTCAGTTTTTTGCTGGAAAAAAATTACTCTACCCCCTTTTGAGCTTGCTGATGCAGATTGCATTCAATTTTTTTCCTTGAAAACAGCCTTTTTAGAGCCTGTCACCTCAGTTAGATGGGTTTCAGAACTCTCAAGTACTTCCTCATTTTTCACCGGGACAGAGTTTCTGTCAGGGCTAACCTCTCTTTTATGCCAAAAGTGTTTTCTGACTTTACCTTCAATCAGTCCATTCACCTCCCTGCATTCTTTCCTCATCCCCAAAACAGAGGTGAACATACCCCTCATTCACTTGCTCAGACAACTCCCATACTGTCTGGACAGGACCAAGGCAGATAGAAAGTCCAACCAAGTTTTGGTAGCCTACACTAGTGACAAGCTGGGAAATTCTATTAATAAACCATTTCTAACTGTATTACTTTTTGTTGCAAACATCATGGAAAGCAAATTCTACCGCATATTGTATCTCATTCCACTAGAGCCACTGCTACCACCAGTGCCTTTTTTAGAGCCATTTTTTTCCAGGGAAAATTTAGTGGCTGCCACATGATCCCCTGTACACAACTTTACCAAACACTATCATTTTCCCATTTTCTCCAAATCCAGGGATGGATTTGCTTTTGCAGTCTTACAGGGCAGTCTAGCCCTCCACTTAATTCTACCTTATTTCTTCCAGCCTCCTATTTTCTCATTTTTTTTTAATTTCTCCATGTTTTTTGGGTTTCTAATACCATGACAGGAATGGACCCCATTCCTAAGTCAAAGTATGATTAAAGTTCATGAAATTAGTATTGTTTCATTCTTTGATGTCAGCCAAAACTGCTCTTCAGATCACTCACATTGTGCCCAGTAAGAACGACTCCTGCAATTCGTACGGAGTCACATGGATTGAGAATATCTAAATATGATTGTAAATTCTTTTTTATAAGACCTGTTGCTCCTACTACTATTGTAACTGGGTATCTTTCTTCCACATTGCTCTCATTTTTGCTTGTAGATCCTGATATTTTATGACTTTGTGTCTCTCTGTACGCAAAACACTGTAGTCACTGGGTGTGGTGATTTCAATGATCAATGCTACTCTTGTCTTCTTTTCTTGAAACACTATGTCTGGTTTTCTAGCATCTATCTTTTGAACTGTTGGTAATGGGTGATCCCATGTGATATAAACTTCATCATTTTTTATGATGCTTTGTGGCTCATGTTTCCAGTATTTTTCAGCCACTTCAGTACCATAATATTTGCAAAATCCCCAGTGCAACAATCTTGCCACATTATTATGCCTTTCAGTATACAGTCCTTCTCCCATTAGTATGTCGCAACCTACAACAAGGTGTGCAACTATTTCCAATTCTGTTTTACAAACTATATTTGTCTGTTTCTCCCACATGTTCAATTGACTTTGTAAACCATTGTGTACGTAGCCCACTATCTTGGGCTGCCAATGTTAACCTTTCATCTCTTGGTTTGAATTCGCCTCTCCTTAACCATTCCTGCATTTGTTGCTGATCAATATGAGGTTCTTCCAGAAGTTTTCTATACTTGCAACTGTATTTATGCTTTTTCCACATTTCTTGCCTTCTCATCTGGTCCTTCACTTTATATTCTTTCTTTTGTTTTTGTGGCCCATTCAGTTGCTGCCTGATTTTTATCCATTTCTGGTTTGATTTCCATTCCTGCTTGATGCCGATATTCTTCTGCTAAATAAGCAGAGAAGTAATCTTAGATTTATTCTCCTTATGTTTCAAAACTTTCACTACGTTTGGGTCTTGTGAGGTCAGCAGATGTGTGGAGTCCCACGACTGTAGAGCTATACATATAATCAATTTCAAGGAGGCCCATCCCTCTTTCAGAATGGGGAATATATAATCTTGGAATGCACTGATTTTTATAAGTCATTTGGTGAGCATGAAGCATCCTTCTTGTTTTACTATCTAATCTATCCAACATGTTTTGGGGCCAGTCAATCACTCCAAAACTGTAAGTTAGGACAGGAAGAGCAAATTGTTTTTTAGCCTGAATTTTGTTCCTAGATGTCAGTGCTGTTTTCAGGATTAATTTAAGTCTTCTGAAATATTCCTTACTAAGTTTTATTCGCATTTGTTGGTGTTTTATTGTTGATCCTTCATTTCCAAAGTATTTATATACACTCCCTCTTGCTCAAATTCTTATATCACATTCTTGTCCAAAATGATGTTTTTCTGACATTGCAGTTTTCCTGCTTTAAAGGTTGTTTTTGCACATTTATCAAGACCAAGTGATATTCTTATATTGTCTGAAAAAGTTTTGACAACTTGCAGTTGTGCTTTCAGTTCCTCATCTGATGAGCTATACAGTTTTAAATCATCGACAAAGAAAATGAGAAGTCTTTACACTTTGTTGTTTTCTAGGAGCCAAATTATACCCATGGCCTAAGCTGTTAAATAGACAGCTTAATGGGTTAAGGGCAAGGCAGAATAGCATCAGTGACAGAGTCGCCCTGGAATATCTCCCTTTGAATTTTTAATCTCTGGGATAATTTGTCCTTTATCATGGCTTAATTGCAAAGTGGTCTGCCACTGTTTCATGGTCACTGTAATGTAGTCGATCAGTGTAAGGTGTACCTTATACATTTTTAAGCACTCTTTTATCCATGAATGTGGGACACTATCAAATGCTTTTTTGTAGTCAATCCATGCCATACATAGATTCTTCCCCTTTTTAGTTTTCCACTATGACTTTTTTTAACAATAAATGATCCTTTCTTTTATTGCCCTTTTGTTATACTGCCATAATTGAGTTTTCTTCTAAATGACTATAAACTCTGCCAACATCAAGTCTCGTGTATAGTTTATACATTGTTAGAAGGCAAGTTATTGGTCAATAATTTTTAGGGTAGGTTGCAGGTTCACTCTTAAGTAGGAGCATTGTTTTTCCTGTTGTTAACCAGGTTGGTGTCTGTTCAGAGTGTGCATATAAAACGTTTTTACTCATGGCTAAATCTTCATGCAAAGATGTTAATACTTTCAGCCAAAAATTAGGTACTGAATGTGGGCCTGGGGTTTTCCAATTAGCGGCTTTCCTTAACTTTGTTTCATTCTCTCTGGCTGTTACTTGATCCCATTTCATATCCTGTATCTTTGAACCTCTTATTCTTTCTTTAACTTTTTCTACTCATTTAGCATCTTTATGTTCCACAGGATCTTCATAGATATTTCTTCAAAATGCATCTATTTCTTCTTTTTTCGGTGGTCTTTCAATTCCTTTTACCTTATTTCCCAATTCTGTATAAAACTTCTTTGGATCATTAATAAACTGCTTATTTTGCACTTTTACTTTATATTTATTTTTATATCTTCAAGTCTTTCCACCTGTGCTGACATTTTTAGTTTGTTTGCAATAGTGCATGATAGATCCTGGTCTGTTCTAATACTGCGCATTGCTTTTATCACATCTACTTTTTAGTATTTTTGTTGATCTGTTCCATCTTCCATAATCTTCTGACAGTGACACTTCTTGTCTTAACTGCTTTATAGTTTTCTCTATTCGATACTTCCATGATGGTATTCAATTTCTCCCCTTCCTTTCCCTCACTACCCAGTGTTCTTGTAGTAGAACTTTATCAGTTATTAATTTAGCTGCACAGTAATGTATTCTGTTTACTTCTGTTATATCACGTGGGTCTCTATGAACAGTCCTAATTACTGTGTTAATTTGTTTTATCAAACTTCTGACTTTTTGGGTTTTAACCTTCTGCAGTCTATTTCTTTCATTGATCTTGATATATCTGCCTATGTCTATTAAATCAAGCAACAAAACTCTTCTCTTAGCTCATTTTTTCGAAACTAAGGGCACATCCCTGGTTTTCCAGTTCCTATGGGCATTCTATAGAAGGTTCTATAACATCTTCCTGTAGGCAAATTCTCTTCAACTTCATCCCGTGCCATCCATTGCTCTATCATCTGGGAACTCTGTGGCCTATCACTCCTCATTATTGACTGCATCAGAGTTTCCACAGATGTTTCCCGTGTTTCACTGTTGCAGTCATCACATTTGGGTTATCCCTGCCAGGGTAGCCCTTGGCCGGCCCGAATACCAGATGCTTAGTATTTTTGCATTGGTTGCTGTCGCTTCAGGACTGAAGTCAGGTCATCAATAGTATAAAGTAAGGCAGCCGACACCATTACATCAGTCTTTCTTGCCTCACAGCCTGAAGCAGAAGCAGTTCGCACGAGTGCCGGTGGGCCGCTACCTGAGTTTCGTCTTCTGAGCTGAAGCTGAAGCTTTCTAAAGCTAAGTACCCCTTTGGGGATCCTTTTTTCTTGCACTAACCTATGTCAGAAAAAGTTAACAGTTGTCTCACCTGTGGAAAGCAAATACCACACTGAGACTTTCATTTTTACTGTGTCACTTGCTTAGGCCCAGACCACGATGTCCCCGGTGTTGCTTTTGTGCTTTGTTCAACGCCAGAACTATATGTTGTAGGGCCCTTATTGTAGCTAGATATTTTCGCTTACAGTCCTCGAATTCTGATATGGCTTTGGTAAGCCATCTGACAGCAGATCTTCCAAAAAAAACCAAAAGGATAACAACAGAGACAGACTGCACAAGTACACACCTACCGACGACACTTCCGTTAAGCTAGTTGTCAGTTCTCCAGTCCTCAGTGAGGCTCTTTCGCAGCCCCTGATGCCCGCTTTTGTGAATTCGCACTCCCTGATGCCCATTTTTGTGGATTCGCAGGCCGCTACCAAGACCCTTTCGGAGTCTGGTATGCTGAAAAACTCTTCTTCGACTAAGCATCCTGTGGTTGTCTCTCCCTTTGATGGGTTTGGAGTTGCTGAGCAGGCACCAGCTTCCGAGGAAATACTTTGCACTACTGATTCTCCATACAAACCGCCGACTTCTTTCACATCTGCCATTTTTTCAAAAACTACCGAGTTTCTAAGGCCCAGGGTACAAATCACACCCAAGAAACCGACAACCCAATCTCGGGCACCTGCTTCCTTGCCTCATTCTAAAATGCTTAAAATGGTGATCAGGGGAAGCCAAGCTACCCCTTCCAAAACAAAAAGAGATATGTCCCCATTAGTTTTGTCTGAACAGGAGTCTGATGACTCTGATGCATTTGAATATGAAGACATGCAACCCCTCTCTGCTTATGAGGATTCTGATGCAGAGGACTCCATTCCTTCAGCTTCTCCCCCTGAGGACTTTTCCTATGGGGAAACCCTTCATACCTTAAGGGAGCATTTCCAGTGGGAATGTCGGGACTGCCCTCAGTCTAAAAAGAGCCTCGGAGAATTCTTAGATCTTCCACAGCACAGACCCCTGGCCATTCCCCCACTCCTGGATGTTGTGGACGATGGTTTCCTGGAATCCAGTTTGAAATGATTGACTTAAACAATTGGCTAAGCTTCTCGTGTCATTCTAAGGGGATCCAGTATCTGTTTGCCTGGGATGTCATGACTGACAAACCACGATGCTTTGCCAGAGATGGCCTGTACCTGTCACCCTTGGGATTCCAGATACTGGCTAAGGCTCTTGCCACCCCTGTAATGCTTTTTTTAGGCAAGGTTCAAATGACAAATTCACCACCATAATAGGTACAAGCAAGCAAAATCTGCGGGTAATGCTACTTAATGCTAGAAGTCTAAACCTCAAAATGCACTCATTCGAGGCACTCCTTAAAATGGAGAACATCGACATCTGTGCAGTGACAAAGATCTGGTTCAAGATTCCAGAGAGCACCCCCTGCATTACCAGGCTATAATTCATACCACACCTTTCGGCCACCTAACCTGGACCGAAACACTAAAGGCGGAGGTGTATTCATATTCATTAAGGATATCCACACCTCCAGGCTAGTTGCACAGCATAATGCATCCGAGATTATCCAAGTGCAACTAACTCTGGACAAGACCGCAGTCCAAATTGTAGCTTGCTACAGATCCCCCACCATGCCCCATGATTCCCAGTCCTTATTTCTTGATGCACTGGAAAATATTAGGGTACAACCTAACACCCTACTAATGGGCGATTTCAACTACTCCACCATTATCTGGGAAAACTACTCGTGTACCAACTGTTGTGCTCAATGTTTTCTGGAATTCATAAATTCCAACACCTTGGATCAACTTATCCACACCCCCACCAGGGGCAGCAATATCCTAGACCTGGTCATTACCAACATGGGCAACCGGTGTTTCACACTAGAGGTCATTTCCTCATTAGTCAGATCTGACCACAAGATAATCACCCTAGACATCCACATCCCACGACCACCCCCATTAGGAAAACCACCGTAAAAAATTTCTCCAAAGCCAACTTCAAGCTTCTTAACACAGAAGTGGCAAACTTCACGACACCTATGCTGACGAACAATAGAGGTATGACTGCTGAATTCTATACAAATGCACTTTATAAGCACTTACAAGAGTGCATGGATCATGCAATCCCTAACAGAACCAAGATGCTATCCTCCAAAAAAAGGAAGCCAATCTGGTGGTCCCCTGTCATAAACAAACTGTACAACAGAAGAAAGAAATGGTTGCAAAAAAGAGTAAAATCCCATGATTGGAAGAACTCCGTGGTCAGCCTCAGTAAGAAGCTGAGATCCCTCATAAAATCCTCCAAAGCTAGTTATGAAAACAAAATTGCCACTGATTCTAAAGACAACCATAAAGCATTCTATAGCTATGTCAAGAATCTCAATAGCAACACTCAGATCTGCTGCGAGTTGCAGCATAATGGCGCTAAATATATAGAACCAACTGATATTGCCAACATCCTGGCAGATAGTTTCAGTGCTAACTTTACCCCTCTCTCACCCCCTAAAGGGCCCATCTCTATACCGGAAGAATACAAAGTTTCTATAATCACGGCTGCACAGGTAAAAAACACACACTCCAAAGCCAAGAACACAGCATCCATGGGACCTGACAACATCCCAGGCTGCGTTCTGCACGAACTACAGAACAAACTGGCACCCCACCTAAGTACCATGTTCAGTCATAGCCTCACCTCAGGCTTTGTGCCCACTGAATGGCGCACAGCAACGGTTATCCCACTCCACAAAGGGGGAGCCACCACGAACCCTGGGAACTACTGCCCCATCAGCCTGACGAGCCTGGTCTGCAAGGCTATGGAACATATCATCATGGAACTTATAAACCATGACATTGGTAATATCCAAACTCTGGACCCTACCCAGTTCAGGTTTGCAAAAGGCAGATCATGTCTCCTAAACATGATAGACTTCTTTGAAGCAGTCAACAAAGCCATAGATGAGGGTAAGGTGGTTCACACAGCCTATCTAGATCTCGCCAAGGCTTTTGACACCATCCCCCACTCTGGAATTATAGATAAACTCACTAAACTAGGTATAAATCCCTATGTCACAAGATGGATTGCCAACTGGCTCACTGACAGAACCCACACTGTGAAAGTAGCAGACTTTAAATCCAACTTCAGACTAGTGACAAGTGGAGTACCAAAGGGTTCAGTCCTGGGTCCTCTCCTGTTTGGTATGTACTTCTCTGAAGTACAGACTAACAGAGAGGGTCTTTGGCTAACAAAGTTTGCAGATAACTGCAAAATAGGAGCCATAATCAAAACTCCTAATGATGTGGACATGCTACAAAAGGTGCTGAGACAGATGCCTGGTGTCAAAGCCATGACCTCAAGCTCAATGCCAAAAAGTGCATTGTCATCCCTTTTGGTAAAAACTCTGTATGCGTGAACTACCACATAGGCGATAGTCTACTTAACACCAAAAGTGTGAAGAGACCTTGGGACACAGATGGACAGTAGTCTTTCCTTTGATAATCACATTGCCACAGTAGTCAGGAAATCCTTCTACGTGACAGACCTCATTACAAAAGGTTTCTCATCCAGGAAAAAGAGGTCATTGTTCCCCTCTATTCATCACTCATTAGACCCATTATAGAGTACAATGCCCCTTTTGGTATGTACCTC
Organism: Protopterus annectens; assembly: GCF_019279795.1. NCBI lineage: Eukaryota > Metazoa > Chordata > Ceratodontiformes > Protopteridae > Protopterus > Protopterus annectens. Next base: position 1,003,355,964 of record NC_056746.1, on the reverse strand, counting down.
ACAAGACATCTACAACAACTGGAAAGGCCGCAGAAATACCTCACAAAGAGGATTACTGGCCTCAAACAAATGCCCTACGCAGACCGTCTCAAAAAACTCCGCTTTACTCTGTCGCATATCGCCTACTTAGAGGCAATCTCTGCCTAACGTACAAACCTATGTCAAACCCAGAGCTGTTGGACATGCTCCACTTAAAGAAATCCCAATCCCTCTGAGCTACATGCTCTAGGGACCTAAACCTTGTCACCACAATAAACAGAACATGCTGGAGGGGTAGATTCCTTTCCCAGAGACTTCCCATACTCTGGAACAAACTACCTATCTATATCAAACAAAGCTCCTCATTAGCACTCTACAAGAAAAATCTTGATGATTGGATGGAAGATAGGAAATACACCCCAGGGATCACTTCTGTGGCTCTGCTTGACAGGGGCACAGGAAAATAATTTTCTTGGGTGGCACAAGCCAGGGTACCATTTGGCTAGGCTTATGTAGGCCCCAGGGCCAATAGCCTAGTACCTACCTATGAACCCTCCCTCCTGCACCCAGAAAACCTGACCGGTATTACAGAGTCCCTGACTGTCACATTTCTTTTCAAAAATTCTACTGCTGACCCTGAGTTAATTTCTCAAGGGCCTAAAGGAATTAAAGCAACCTCTGCTAAGAATCCCACTCCCTCAGGTAAGGATTCCCGAGCAAAAGACAGATGGAGTAAAAAAGTATACACCTCTACTACTTTTACCATCAGAGCACTAAATTGCCAGTTCCATATGCTAAAATTTCAGCAACATACCATTGGAACTCCTCAAACAAAAAGTGTCTTCCTTTCCTGCTTGTGCAGAATCTAAAGAGTTACAAGAGTTAATGCATTCTGCAAGTCAAGTAACTAAGCACACCTTACACTGTGGTTTTGACTCCCTAGAAGCTTCTTGCAGGGCAGCAGTCAACGGTTCTGTCCATAGAAGGCATGCATGGCTTAAGGAACAGCCCTTACCAGACCATGTTAAATCTAAATTGTTGGATGCACCCTTGCACAAAGACAACTTATTTGGCACTAAGGCAGAGGAGGTCTTAAAAACGATGGAAGAAAAAAACTAAATCTATGCAGACAGTTAAGGATTTCTTACAGGTCCAGCCACTCAGGTTCAGCAGGCATTGCCCCTCCAAGCACTGGTCCTTTCCTGCTCCCACCAGGTCAGTTCAGCCCAGACCCCGTGGAAGCAGACCTCCCAGACAGCAGCCACAGGGAATGCAGAAATCAAAACAGTGGAATTCCTCCCCTTCAAAAACAGGGAGTTCTAAACCACCCCTCATGGTTAGAACTCATAATGACTCTCCTCCCCCACCCCCTCCCTTTGCCCACCTTCACTTACCCCTAGGAGGAAAACTCTCCTCTCCTGCAAGCACCTGGGCCACCACTACCAATGACCACTGGGTCCTCAACATAGAGTCCCAGAGATACAAATTTTCTTTCCACACTCTTCCAAACTCAAAAGGGTTCCCAGATCTACCTCCAAACCAATGGGCAGAGGCACAAAAGAGAGTAATTTCCCTGCTCTCTATGAGGGCACTAAAGCACGTTCCTGCAGAACAGAAAGGCCAAGGTTTCTACTCCAGACTTTTTCTGGTACTCAGAGAAGAGGGCATCTGGTGCCCCATCCTCAGTCTACCCATTCTAAACACCTTCCTAGTGATACCAAAATTAAAAATGCTCACCCTCCAGCAACTACTACCCATGCTCTCCAAGGATGCTTGGCTAGCCACCCTAGACCTTAAAGAGGCCTATCTCCACATTCCTATCGGGGAATCGTGCAGGAAATATCTACGTTTCAAGGCAGGTTCTCTGCACTTCCCTTTGGCTTATCTACTGCTCCCAGAGTTTTCACAAAATGTCTGGCTACAGCCATTGCCTTTTGCAGACAAAGGACTATTCAAATTTACCCATACTTAGACAACTGCCTAATTCAGGCAGTTAGGAAAAGCTGCTCAAGCACCTGGCCTTTGTAAAGTCCCTGCTGACCTCCCTAGGGTACACTATCAACGAAAAGAAATCCAAACTAGTACCCACTCAAATGATTATATTCCTGGGAGCAAGCCTGGACACAGCATCCCAGATGGCATTCCTTACACCAAAAAAGCAAGCTTACCTGACAGCATACTTCTCTCAACTAGCCACCAGACCCCAGTTTTCTGCAAGGAAAATCCTGCAAGCTCTGGGGTTCATGGCATCTTGCATTCTACTCATTCCATATGCCAGAATGCATATGAGGAAACTTCAATGGTACCTAAAAAGCCTTTGGTGTCAACACTCTGAAGACCTGGAAACTCTTATACCCATGATACCTTGCCTCAGGAAAGATTTTTTTTTTTGGTGGGCAGCAGCATGCTCCCACAACAAGGGACTACCTTCCTCACCACCCCCCGCTGCCCAGACCCTCACCACAGATGCATCACACTATGACTGGGGTGCACACCTGGACGGCAGATGCATACAGGGCCAATGGAGCCCACAGCAAATCCATCTGCACATCAGCCAAAAAGAGATGTTAGCTGTCCAGCACACATTGACAGCTTTCTGGCCCCTTCTGTCCCCAATGGCTCTCCTGATCAAGACAGACACCACCACTGTGATGTGGTATATCAACAAGCAGGGAGGTACTCACTCCTACCCTCTATGCAGGCTGTCTATGACCCTTTGGCACACAGCCTCTGCCATGCAACTCCACCTGTTAGCAAAATTCCTGCTAGGTTCTCTTAACTCATTCACTCTGGAGTAGCTCAGAAAAAGCTAACTGCTTAATTCCACCATAGGAGCAACAGTGCAGCCTGAGCTCATTTTCAGAGAATCCATTTGTAATACTATACAGAAAACAAATGTTCATAACTCTTTAACTATGAGCTAGACTAAAAATGTAAATGCAAAAGTTGTTCAGCAGACACTGACATTTCCAACAGTGTAAATGTTGATAGTGCATATCAAATAGTGCATATCAAAGTCATTATTAAATATTTGGCAGGGAATGTTGATATTGTGCATATTTTTTACGTTTTTGGAAAAGCAAAGCACAATATCTTGGTCAATGTACCATGCAGACCCATACAATTTAAATTTAATTTGTTAGTATGAATGTCAGCTTTAAAATGATATCTTAACCATTACTGTGTGATGCTCCTTTTGTGAGATATTCACAGAAATATGATTAATATATTATTTCTCATAATTGATAAATAACGCATAATATCTCATCACCTGTAACAGACAGAGCCTACATATCAGTGTAGAAGCTGTGCATCTGAATGTCAGCTTCAATATGATGCATCATTTGTGTGATCACCATGCTCCCTTGCAAAGATATGGGCATAATAATGAGAAGTATTGTAAATGTATACTTTTCATAATCATACAAGACTAAACAAACTGTGATATCTGTACATGTGTACAGTGCACAGACACTGTTCTTTTACCATGTTGTAAGGAGTAGCACTGTCTTCAAAATGAGGTATTACTTGGCACACTGACATGCTCCCTTGCACAGTTATTTATGAAAATATGAAAACAATTTCCATAACCTAATTCCAAACAAACTTTGATATCTGCACGTGTCCAACATACAGGCACATTTCTTTTACCACTTTGGAACCAGCAATACTGTCTTCAAAATGAGGTATTACTTAGCACATTCAGATGCTCCCTTGTAAATTTATTTACCAAAATATGAAAAAAAATCATACTTTTCATAACCTAAGTTCGAAACAAACTGATATCTGCATACGAGTACAATATACAGGCACCATTCTTTCCCACGTTAGAACTATCAATACTGTTTTCAAAATGAGGTATTACTTAGCACATTCAGATGCTCCCTTGCAAAGTTATTTACCAAAATATGAAAAAAAAATCATAATTTCGATAACCTAAGTTCAAAACAAACTGATATATGCACTTGAGTACAACATACAGGCACAATTCTTGTACCATGTTGGAACCAGCAATACTGTCTTCAAAATGAGGCATTACTTGGCACATTCAGATGCTCCCTTGCAAAGTTATTTACCAAAATATGAAAATATTATAATTTCCATAACCTAAGTCATAACCGCTATATGTACATGTGTACAGCATTCAGAAGCAGTTTTACCATGTAGACACATATGGTTGTAAATATACACATACTTAGTGTAGCCAACATTCTGCTGAATGGGTACAAATAAAGAGAAAAGCAAGGTAAGGACTGCCACTTCACTAAGGAACCCAGGACAAGCATGGGACAGTGGCAGGCAAGGCCATCTCATCTGTCCGATAGCTGTGCTGGCTACCCACTCAGACAGCCGATAACACTGCGTCTCATGACCTCCTTCAGTGTCAGCAGTCTGCCTTACCTATGCCTTTTCTCTTTACATGTGTCCATTCAGCAATGGACCTAAGGGATCAGTTTCTGTATTAGTAAGCCCTTCCTGTCATCTAAACTCTAAACATGCCTGATAAAAGCAGACTAAAAAAAGAAGTTTTGCAGGATGGTCACTGACATAATAGATTGTACGTGATAGCACTCTCCTGAAACAGTTGTTCTTTCTCAGGATCCTCACCAGCTCCTTTCCACAGTTATTTGTCAAACTCAGAGAAATATATTTTACACAACACATTTCATAATAGTGTTTTACTTACTATACTGGTCCTACTTGGTCATGGGTGTTTTCCATTGTTCTCACAAGCTGCATATTACCAATCCTGCATAGCTGTCCTCACGCCATTGTGGAGATTGGTCAAGAACAACGCAATGCCCTCCTCAGGTGAATGCCATCCCTTCTGAACAGGTGAACATCTTCCGCTGTGATGCTTTCATGGCAGATTGTAGATCCACCCACCCTGTGCATCAAGCCATGCATGAACCCATTCTTTAAACGTCTGGCCTTGTGAGCTGCCTGTTGACTGTTTGCTGTTTTCCATATCTGTCGAGGAATTATATTAGACTACACAAAATGACAACTTGGCCACCAAGACTTCAGGTATTCAAAAATTGTTGTGATTTGAAACCGTAGCCTTCCGAGTGGTTGACTGATGACATCATTCCCTCCAATGTGCAGCACAAGAATGTCAGGCTCAGGGTAGATGGAACACTTCTCTTCCAACAACTGCAGTACTCTGCTCCAATGCATACCTTTTCTTGCAATCCCGTATACCTTCACACTAGATGTGGGGAAGCTCAAGTTGTAGTGATTTTCACTTAGAGGCATGGCTGGCAGCCCAGTGAATGTACGAATGGCCACATACCCACACTCGTTCTCCTGCTTGTGAAGCCATGTCAGTGTCAGAAGGTGGACGAACCTGCACAAGAAAGAAAATGCAAACAGATTACTATTGATGTTTGACAGACCTATTGGAAGAGTACATATATATGTATATCATAATGCATTACCAGGTTAGACCATCCAAATCCTCACTCCTATCCACAGGGGCATTATTCTTGCATCTGTATGTTACTTCCTTTCGATGAAAATACATAAACAAACCCAGAACTGTCCCATATGGGGTGGAGGACCCTAAGTTCCATTTGATGGTACATTTCACCATGAAGGCCTTTACGTCGAACCCTTATGAAAAGTGCCACTAGTTAAATATAAATTAGTCCTAAGTGATCCTAAAACACTTGGATTATCTTTATACAGCATTCAGACCCAGTGATGTGAAGATTACACATTCGCAAACTTATAGTTATCATACAGCCCAGAGGGCTGTTGTCCAGTCGTAGTTCCCCAATAGTGTATGACGAGGTCCATTTCTCTTGGCTCCTGGCCGGATCTTCCTCTCTGGTACAACCACCATTGGAGGCAATTTTATGTCCGAAAAACTTCTCAAACTTCAAAAGGAAAACCTGATCCTGAACTAGGTGTCCAGTACCGGTTTTACATGTACAGAACCTTCGGTCCTGATTCGACTGGCAGGCAAGGCCCAAGGTCCTGGCAGTTTGGAGGACGGCGCAAACTTCTGGATACACGACTGAGATGCATAAGCAATCCATGTGGTAGAATTCCAGCCATAGCTCTTTTCTTGCAGACCCGTAAGCTGATTTTATGTAGACATTTGTGATGCCTGATAGTGACCATAGCCACCTCAGATAGTCCAAGATACGTAGATGTGACCCCTCGACCATGTAGTGCCAATCGTAACTAGGCTCCATGCAGCTCCATAGGTGACCGACCTGCATGCTACCAGTTGTACTCTAAAAGTCCTCCAAAGATGATTAGTAGGCACTCATGATATGGTCCCGCATGTAGCCCTTCTCCTACCATACATATACAAACCCATGCCATATATGCATGGCAGTCCAGTGGACTCACTCCCCGCCATAGCTGCCCAGCTGACCCCTCCATCCAGGTGAGTATCATACAGAGACTACGGCCAGCTTATACCCGTCAGTGCAGAAGGGAGGTATGATTAGGGTACCCTGCATCCATTGGCAGGGTGGGCCAGCTGGACCTCCATCATGGTCCGTGATGGTAGGTACCAATGGGGCAAATGAGTGACTCAGGGGAGCCTGACCCTGCATGTTTGCATCGCATCGATCTCAGTCTCTAAGGCCAAGAATGATTGCCTTCGAGGTAGATCAGCTCGATGATATCATATGCCATATACTGCATCTGCAGTCACTGACCCTATCGTATCGGTAGTGGGTCAGTGCAGATGATGACTGGAGCTGGTGGGGGCAGTTACTGTAACTAGTGGCATACCTGGATGCATCGGGATCGCCATGGACAGCCACCTCCACCTAGGTCAGGTCACTAGGCTCATCCCAGGTCAGGCCGGGCTCGCCACCTATGCACTGGCGGGACAGTGGCAGTTACCCCAGGTTGCAATGGACAGCGACTATTCGATCTGGAGGGCTAGTGTGGTTATTTCAGGCTTGACCAACGGGATTTATTCCAGTGTAGTCAATTGGGCTTAGGTAACCAGATAGTATATCTGAGCATATATGCACGGACAAATGGCTGGCAGTGCAAACAAAATGAGGCAAATTCGAGGTGTTTCCCACGAAGACTCCTCAGGGGTATGGTACGGGAAAACTGTGGTATTTCTGTGATTTGAAACTGTGATGCTATTGTAGTGGCCCACCTGTTACCCTTTGTATGTTCTGTGGAGGGATTGGTTGTCCCAGGCGGGCTGTTGAGGTACCCAGTGGACAACGAGGAGGTTTGTGGCTCAGTCAGAGGTTTGAGTCTTTTACCATGTAGAAGACAATTTTTGGTTAGGCGTGTATATCATAGTCCGCCACTATCTGTTGGAGGCTATTGTCTTTGGGATTGCTTATTTGGACGGGATCTGTTTGCCAATCTTTTGATCAGCTACGAAGGCTTTTAGCGTGATGTGCTGTGGACTGGATTGGTTTTTCGAGGCAGTCAGTTTTCTGTTAGGCATTCTGTGAATGAGTTTTCAGAGTCCCATCGTGGCGAATTTCAGGTTCAGCAGGTGAATTAGGGACATTCTTTTGTACAGGTAGTACCTCAATTCTTATGCTGACATGGTCATCGAGGTTCTATGCGTGATCTAGGCTGTTTTGTGGGTTTGGGAGGGCATGCAGGACAAATTGCAAATCGAGCTGGTAGCTGGATGCATTGCAGTCTGGAGGGTCGTTATTGTGGGTTTGGCTGTCTATGTGGCAAGAAAAAAATCTTAGGTTCAGGTGGGATTTCTTTAGGTTCTGGTTTACTACTGATGTTTGACAGATCTATGTTTTGTGGGTTTGGGCATTATACTATTTCATGCATCATGGATTGCCCTGGTTGATCTTAAGGTAAAATGCCAAGAATGGACCTGGTTAGAACATCCAAATCCTCTGTGGAGCTTCAGGCTATTACTGAGTCAGGGGCTGAGTCGGGTTATGTACTGCATCTGTATGGCGTTAGGGCTGAGGCGAGTTTTTCAGTTCACGAGCGAGTGCACAGGTCTGGAGGCAGGGCACTTGTTGAGGTGATTAGTATCGATGCTTTTTAAAGTGGGTGGGTTATTTCAGTTTTGGACCTATATTTACTATAAGCTTTCATTTGGTAGTGTCATGTCAATTTTTATGCACTGGAAGGATTGCGACTGCAGTGGATTATTCATAACAACTGGGTTGATGCCAGTTTTCCACGAGCATTTTAGGTGCGAAGCAGGACCGTGTAATTTTTCTGCAGAGCTTGTGAGTGAGACATTGATTCTGAAGGTGATCCCAAGGGATTCTGCAATGGTAGCTTCCGAGTTTTACCCTAGATGTCCTTATGGTTTTACATTCTTGAGATCAACTTGTTGAGGGACTTCATATTCTTTGATGTTTTTTTGTGATTTTTAAGGGTAGTGCTGAAAAGCCTAGGACAGTGAATCAGACAGATTTCTAATGGTGAATTTTTACAGCTCTTTCCTTGGTGTTTCAGGTTGATATCCCCAATATCTGTTTTACTAGGATCTTCACTGTTATTATTCCGGAGGATGATGTTACTTAAGGATTTGTTTGCAGGAAAGGAGCCACAGTGTATATTAGTGCTGTATGAGTGATCCTCAGCTCAGGATTGAGCTCACTTCATGGATTTGATTCTATATATTTAATGTTATTTTGTACTCATGGACTAAGGATTCAAGATTCCTCATAAGATGCCCAGTCCATGTGGTATGACCCAATAGAGTGACACATATATTCCATGTTATTCGGACTCCAGTGTGTAAAGACTCTAACAACATTTGTTGACCTTTCCATTAGTGCATTAGGAGGTAATGTTCACCTTTTTCATTCCCATTTGAGACTTTTCCTTTCACAGAGGGACATGAGGACTGACAGACTTCATCCAGGATTCGGCACCCTTCCACAGTTCCTTGATTTATCTACTTCTCATTGGAATTTGACAATTATCTGACCGAGACAGTTTCCTTCATAGGATGCTATCTGCGTCAAGCACATGCAGTCACTGACCAGTTGGACCATACTCAGCCACTATGGGTAATTTGACTATATATATAGTCAGTTGATATAACGTTTTTATTTGATTCTGAGTTAATGATGCACACCCTGGACTGATCTGAGGATTACACTCCATGCAGGGTGGATGCAG